>NC_092634.1:57646826-57947540 GCF_039555335.1 Amphiura filiformis
GAACCCTGGAATTATGGAAACGGGCCTCATAACTGCTAAATTGTTGGTATAATATATAATAAAAGTATACATATTTAGAATGGCAAAGACTTGATCAATTCATCTGTGAGGTCAAATTTGCCAAAATGCAGGGCCGCCGCTATAAAGGGGTGGGGGTATGGGGTGTAATTAAAAACAAGATAAAAATGGAGCTGTTTTTTGTTGTTGTTGTTTTGAATTTTGACCAACTTTGAGAAATTTGCACCAAAAATGGTCAAAAAATGCTGAATTTTCGCCCACATTTCAAATATGTATTTGATTTGATTTGATTTGGTACTATAATAAGAATAACATACAAATTACACTACATATACAGTATTATTATAACAAAATAAAATAAATTGCACATCAAAATTGTATAACGAAATTACAAATCAACACAAGTACCAAAGATAGCCCAAAAAGCCTTGGGAAAAGCTTATTTCCATTGGGGTCCTTTACAAGCAAGAGAAAATAAAGGAACAAACTGCCATACTTTTTACAAGAACAGAGACAACGTGCACAAAGGACGCAAAAAGCAGATATGTGAGACCAGCTCAAACTCAAAATCAAATAGACCCTTGATCAGCTAAAAACTTTAACAGATTGTTTGTACAATTTAAAATCATTGATGTTCTTGATTTCATTTGGCAGTGAGTTCCAATGATGAATTGCACTATTAAAGAAAGTGAGGCTATTTTGGCCCTTGGAGTGAGGAACCTCAAAGTTGAATGGACTACCCCTGGTACTGTAATTATGAAGAGATGATACTCTAGTAAAATGCATTTTCATATATTCAGGACAACAGTTATGGAAAATTTTAAAAACATGACTAAGTTTTAATTGAACTACTCTGTCTTGACTTGATAGCATCCGGGGATAGCATACCCACCATATCCAATTCTTTCTGCCCAATATGAGTACGTGGCCCCACATCCAAAATAAAACGAACGATCTTGTTTTGCATAATTTGTAATTTGTTTTTGTAGTATTTAGATAACCCTGTATACCATGAAGAGCATGCATAATCGAAATGACAAAGAATTGAAGCTGAACACAGTGTCTTGCGTGTTTTCATGCATAAAAAGTCTGCATGTCTGTACAAGAATTTTAGTCTCCCGCTTGCTTTTTTGATAATTATTAGAAGCAATTGATTCACCGGAAAGAGTATTATCGAGGGTGACCCCTAAATATTTCACAGACAGAGAGGTATTAATTAGCTCCCCATTGCAAGCAACAGTAAAACTATCAACTGAATTTAGCTTCCTTTTGGTACCAAATAAGATGGCCTCAGTTTTACCAAGATGAAGGGAGAGCTTATTATCTATCATCCATTGCCTGCAAGAGTCTAATTCGAGACTCAGTTTATCAGCGATCTTTTGGGGATCTTTATCAGAAACAAACAAGACACTGTCATCAGCGTATAAAAGTGATTTGCAGTCGACACTGGTGGGCATGTCATTCACATAGCAGAGAAAGAGGAGTGGACCAAGGATACTGCCTTGCGGAACTCCACAGGAAATATCAAGTGGGGCAGAATCAACCTGGTTAACATTGACGATTTGCCTCCTACCAGTTAAATAAGATTTAAACCACTCAACCGAGGACACTCCCAAGGCCTCTAATTTTTTCAAAAGAATGACATGGTCAACAGTGTCGAAAGGCTTTTGCAGATCAATCAAAACCATACCAGTAAAATTGCCAGAAGCGGTCTGACTATGAATATAGTCAGTAAGATGAGTCAAACATGTGCCCGTTGAAAAAAGCCCCCTAAATCCAGACTGGAAGCTGTAGAGGATGTTATTCTTTGTTAAGTAGTTCTCAAGCTGGACATAGACGGCCCTCTCAAGGATCTTGGAAGTGACACTAAGAATGCTCACAGGACGATAGTTACCAACTTCTGTTCTTACATTTTTCTTAAAAAGTGGTTTTAATAAACACGAGCCATTTTAAAATCGGTTGGAACTGAACTTGAACTGATAGATAAATTGATAATGTGCGTTAAATGATCTTTGATGACTAAGGCTCCATCCCTAAGAAATCTTGCTGGGATACCATCGAGCCCAGTACTTTTAGATGTGTTCAATGAACAGAGTTCTTTAAAAACAAAATCAGAAGTGATGGATGAGAGTCTAAAACTGTTTGGTTTCACATCCTTTTCTTAATAAAAAAATTTTTTAAACTTCAGACTCAGTCGAAAAAAGACCTTTCGATGGTGGGAGATCTTTCACTAGGTTGCCAGCAACAGTAGTGTAAAAATCATTAAAACAATTGGCGACTTTTTTAGAATTAAAACACTTCTCACCATTCACAGTTAAAACAATTTGAGAATGATCTTTACCTTTGGAGCTGTAGCCAAGAGATTTAAATTGTTTCCAAAGACCTTCAGGATTGTTTTTGTTTTCTTCAATTTTGTTAGAAAAATATGAAGCTTTTGCCTTCTTAATATCCCGTTGAATTTGATTTCTGATTTTACAGAACTTTGTGTAAACCTCAGGATTGTTATCACGTTTAAAATTGTGCAAAAGCTTATCTCTTGTACGGATGTTATCCAAGATGTCATGTCACATTTCAAATATGTATTTTTTGAGTTTGCTCACGCGGTACCTGAATTAGCGTCGATCCCCATGGGCAACATGCCAAGTTTCCACGGTATGCTTGAAACCATGCACGCGCAAGCTGTAGCTGATGTATTTCTAGTGATATCTTATAGTTATACACGGGCAGTGGCGTAGCTAGGGGTTGTGGCACCCAAGGAAACATAATAGAACTCATAATGCCCCTCCCTCAATTCTTGAAACAATTGCGCGCGCGAAATTTTGGACACATAAGCCCTACCACTAATTAATTTTGGTTACTATAAGTTGAATATCGGTCTTAAAATGTTCTTTCAATTGATTTTGTCTAAAATTAATTGGCAACATCTGTAGATTAAATTCAGACATCCACTCTCCCCATGATTCATTTAGAATTGGGTAAATGAATCATGAAAGTACTCCGTCCTTCGGAGAGGACGTTAAGCCGTCAGTCCCGTGTACAGAGAGCTATACCTGTATATGTATCTCGCAGTCAGTTTCGAAAGGAGTAGGGTGTTAACCACTGACTGTTCCCAACCCGTCCCGGTGTTCAAATGGACCCCAATGGAAATAAGCTTCAATGCAGGCTTTATTGGGTTATCCAGGGTTGTCAAAACCCAAACAAATCAAATCAAAAGCCACTTATAGGGTATAGGATATTTTATGTTTTAGCTCTAGCCCCCTCTCCAGAAGTATTTAATTATATTTGTACTTGCTCAAGTAGCATTTTGTGCAAATTTTATTACACAATTTGTTGCCGTTCTTTTTTTTTTTTTTTTTTTTTTTTTTTCTTTGATCATTTAAATTTAACTGCTTTTAAGTGCCGTTTTAAAAAACGGCCCAAACGGCCTAAATTTTAAGTGCTTTTAAGTGCCGTTTTAAATAGCGCCCTTTCCAGCCTTTCTAATATTAATCTCCATAGACCTTACATGTAAATTGAAAAGGTCCATAAAAAAAGAACGGCAACAAATTATGTAATAAAATTTGCACAAAATGCTAATTGAGCAAGTGTGTATGCAATGCACTAGTTTTCGTGAGGGGGCTATACGAAATATTTATTGTATGTATGGGCTATGATCATCCGGTAAAATGTCCATCTAAAACATATGTGCCCATATTTATAAACTAAAACTTAACATTGGCCACTTGAGTGCACATGCCTTCCTCACGGTTTTGGGGCCTCCAAATTTAACCTGCCCCAGGGCCCCCAAAAAGGGTGAATCCGGTCCTGACTAAATATATACTTTGCCGCCAGCTCATACCTGCATGTGCAAGAGTAGAAATATTGACGTAGTGAGTTTCCAGTAACTGGAACCCAATTATTGGTGACATGATCATAGACACCCGATAACCCGCTGATACCAGGGACGCTAAAAATTGGCCTCCAACCACAATCTTCTTCGCAAGAGCTTCCAGGACTGGTGGTGTACGGTAAAGCAGCAATGTCATTTTCTGTCTTGAAACTGATTGGTTCAGACTCGAGTGAACATAACCACAAAGAGGTTGCAAAGGCTCTAACTTGAGTATCACTGCAAGACATAGGTTCAAAATCGTTTATTGAGAATTTTATTACAGCATTTCATTTTATACTTTAAAAATCTAGAAACATGACATTTTAGGCACAGAATGCCCAAGAAAAACTATTTTCAAAATATTCAGCAACAGCTTCTATTGAAAATCAATATAGTTAAATTGGAAGAAGGGCCTAGTGTGCACCCTCGGAAATATATACTTCTAATCAACGTTTCTAGATCAGAAAACCTGTGGTGTTTTTAAGAACAAGATAAGATATGTTAAAAAATTCAAAAAGTGTCCCTAGGGGCCAACAGGGGTCAAATTTCATATAACAGGGTTGAAATTTCAAATTAGCTCAGATTTTGTCAAAAATACGCAAAATTATTCCTCTGGTCATACGGATTCAGAAAAAGCAAAGTTGACCTATCTGCGACTTACCGTTCAGATTACAATAATTATAATCACAAATAGGCCTCAAAAACACGTACAGTAGGCCTATACGTGTACATTGAACTAAAACCGTTTATAAAATTATGTTGTTGGGTTTTTTAATGAACAATAGCCAATTACTTGTTACATCATGTACACAAAACACATTTTTTAATTGATAAACTTACGTGTGATAATGTGCATCGACTGCTACGCAAGTTTTAACAAACATACACGTACACACTATTAGGCCATAATACAAAGCCTGCAAACAAGAAACATTGAGGTAAATAATTGGGAACAAATCAAAAGATCGATGACGTCTTACAGGCCTGTACGCAGGAGGTGGGGGAGGGGGGGGGGGGTGCGGAGGCCGCATCTCCCCCAAATAGGCAATAGTATTTTTTAAAGTCCCAAAATATCATAATTTGCAAGCGTATAGCAAAAAAAAAAGTTTTTTACGCTCTTTTGGACCCAAATTTCGGGATTTAAAAGGGGATTTCGTGATCCACAGCCTCATCCCCCACTTTTCTCCAAAAAAAATGAGATTTTCATACCACTGGATACCTCTGGCTACATAATGCTTATGTACCAAAAAATTTTTTGCAGATTAACTCGTTTAGCAAAAATATCGCCAAATTTGAATTCCGTTCTGGTAGCTATACCAGAACGAAATTACAACAGTCTGCTATAGAGCAGTGCAAAACACTAAATCATTCATAACTCGCAAACGCAAAATCGGAATCAACTTAAATTTTGGGAATAAGCTTTTTTTGTGGATATCTACTGAAAAATGTCATAAAAAGAGGATGCTAGTATCACGAAATCCTCCTTTAAGTCCCATTTTTCACAAAATTGCCCCCTCCTCTTGGAAAAAAAGTCCCCTTTTTCAAAATCAGCCCCCCAAAAAAAAAACCCTGCGTGCGGGCCGCTTAATTTCTTTCTGCAACCATAATGGGCCGCAATATATCACTAACCGCATAGTCCGAGGCAAGGTTCATTATTGCCAGGGTAAGGGTCTTATGGTTAGGGTTAGGGTACGGGTTAGGGGTTAGGGTTAGGGTTAGGGTTAGGGTTAGGGTTAGGGTTAGGGTTAGGGTTTAGGGTTAGGGTTTAGGGTTAGGGTTAGGGATTAGGGTTAGGGTTAGGATTATATACGTATTTATTAGTACTAATATACTAGTAATAGTATATTGTGTGTATGCACTTTATTCCGTAATCAATAAGTATCATAAACAAACACCTTTCTGGCACAACGAATCATAGCACAGTCGTGTAGGCATTAGACTATGGATACATAGATTGTGGGTTCGAACCCCCAGGTAAACCGTTGTAGAATTTTAATTCTATCGATTGCTTTTTATTTTATTAAGTAAGAGGAAATAATAATAGTAATAAACTCGTGTTATATCTAGCCTCATAGGCCTATAATTACATGTATGTACTATGTGTTATCGCATTGCGGCCCATTATGGTTGCAGAAAGAAATAACGCGTGCGGGCCTGACGTCTTTATAGGCCTATATGAAGTTTTTCTACACCGATATTTGACCCGTCTTTTTACAAAATGTAGACATGTACGCATTTTTGGTCCCAAGTACCCATTGTCTTAACGAAACTACATAGACTTATAATGACAAGGGTTAGGGTATTTAAGTTTGGTTGGGTATGGACGTGCTAATGGAGGCCTGTATAGGGACCAATATTAAAATGGGACCCTTGTCTATAATACCAGAGACCCAGATCTAATTTTAGTAAGCAGTAATTGTTGGGGAATGAAAATGACTCATTTGTTGTTGAAAAAAAAAATCTGCCCATGCAACAAGCATGCTCATTCTCCTAATTTTTAAGAACCCGGACGAGAAACATATTTTTATTTTTACTTGGCCTTACTTCATCCAAATTTTCTTGCAATTTAGACCTAACCTTAAGGGGGTAGGCCTACTACACCCCTGGCCAATTTTGTGCCTATTTTTGCATTTTTCTCAAAAATTATAGCACATTGGTGACAAGTAAGATATATATATTATAGGGCAAGGACTACAACTACTGTACTGAAATTCAGCAACTCAAAGCAAATAGTTATTGATTTATTGATCAAATATTGGTTTTCCTCATTTTTGACTGTAACTCCACAACTGTTGTCTGTGCTGAAATAAAATTTCCAGTGCAGTAGTTGTAGTCCTTGCCCCTATAATATACACATCTTACTTGTCCCCAATGCGCTATAATTTTTGAGAAAAATGCAAAAATAAGCACAAAATTGGGCAGGGGTGTAGTACCCCCTTAAAACCCTATCAAACGTGCTTCATACTGGTATACATACTTTATTTTATTGACCGTAACACAGGGTGTATCCCATAGGCGCGGCGTAAATCCGGGGGGTGGATAGGTGATAAATCCCCCTCCAATATTTTGATAAGGGGGTGCAGTTGCGATTTTACCCTATTTGGGCCCAAAACACTGAGTGTTGCGTACTAAAAAGGCAAGTGCAGAGGGCAATTATTGCTTTATTTGTCTTCTGTTATGATTTTTAGGGGGACGTTCCCCCTTGCAAAAATTTAGGGGGCGTCCATACAAAACCAAATTAAACTCATATTTTGGCGTGCATTTGTACATGTACTTATTCTGTCGCCAAAAGGTGCTTCAAGACATTTTTTCCAATCCCCCCTCATGCATGTCAAAAAGAAATCTACGCCACTGGTTGATCATGATCCTGTACTATAGGCCTATACTTACTAATCTTGTTCTCATGTTCATCATGCTGAATTTTCTTGACTTGGAGTAAAATATTCTGAAATAAAGAAGATCACATCGCAATAACGATTTTTAACACCTGGGAAAACATAATACAAATTACTAACTTCACCTTCTCATATCTTGTTTTATATCTTATTCTACTTCATCACTGGTAACATCGAAAATCGGAAATTAAATAAATACAAAATATTGCTAATTAAATATTATAAAACAGAACATAGGCCTAATATAACTCCAGGCTTTATTCAGCGATACCAGCGAAAGTGTAAAAAAATATAAAATTGTGAATAAATTGCCTAAAAATGAAGAATTAAGTCATTACAATTTATTGTTATTACGTATTTTTAAAATGAAAAATTTGGCAACACTGAAAACATTATTTCGTAAGTTCTACTAAATAAAAGTTAGTAAAAACGATGTCTCGTTCTACTAATTAGTGATTTGTAAGGCATGTTTAGCGATGCTATTATATTGGTTGGGTATGCCGAACAAGTCTGCTTTACCAATGAAACTGTTCGTACGGCATACGCTTTACGAATTTCAAACCTGCCGTACTAAGGCCGTGTAAAATTAATATTTTGGTTCTCGTCCCCCCTCCTCAATTTCTGGGATTTGTCAGATTTTTTTTTTTTTTTTTTTTAGATTTTTCTTTTTTTTTAGACTTTGGAATGATTTATGAAATCTTCATACATATAAATAAGTTTATTAGAGAACAATCAACACTTCCAAATCTTTTTGTGGTACTCTAAGGGTTTATCCTCAGAATCTCACATTTGAAAAAAAAAAGGGCCACATCGTTTCCCCGAGCACTGTTGAAAAAAACCAAAAACAACTAACAAAGATAATTTTACATTGAAAAAAAAACAAAAAAAAAAAAATACCTCCCTCCCTCATCAATTCATGAAAATCCTCTGGACGAGAACCAAAACATTAATTTTATACGGCCTAACGTTATAAGATCGTAAAAACGATGTCTCTTTCTACTAATCTTGGTTAGTTCGACAGGCTCAACAAAGTTTAGAACTCGTTTGTCTGGTCGAACGAATCAATTGTACAAATGTGATGTACGATGGTTGTGAAAGTGGAAAACTATGCTAACAGATAATATTTCAAGTTCTTTCTCTCAAAATGAACACTAAATATTGTATTGATGGTGTAAGCTTCTTTTCTGTATGATCAGAAATGCTGTGCCACATGTGCAGTGTGCAAAGTCACAACTGCGTCACATCGCATGTAAGCTTACAGCTTTAAGCTTACATGCGATGTGACACAGCATCATGACTTTTAGTCTTTACGACCACACTGTACATGTGGCACAGCATTTCTGATCATACAAAAAGAAGCTTACACCATCAATACAATATCTAGTGCTCATTTTGAGAGAAATAACTTGAAATAGCCTATTATCTGTTAGCATAGTGTGCATATTTTCTCACATTAATGTAGTGTGCACGTTGACGTTAAAGAACGTCACAGGCTATTCGAAAAGAGCAGGGGATCATCCCGGTCATGTTGACTGTACTTCAAAATACACTCATCTACTCTAGGTTCCAGAGTAAAAAAAAATAAGTACAGCTTGTCTGTACGCAGTGCGATAATACTCATACATATGAGGGAGGCACTTATAAGGAAGAAGAGAAGTTTTCCACTTTCAAGTTTGTCGCTGCACAACCGCTACTCGATCAGTCGTCTGCAAGCACGAGCACATGATCGAAACAGCGGGAATGTTTAAACATCGTAAAACCACCAGAGATTTGTAAAACCAAATGGTACAACGAGTTCGTAAACGCCGCGATGACAGCGTTTACGAACCATCGATGCTGTACTAAATGTTGCATTGTCGTAGAACTTCCAAATCCAATTGGTAGGACCTACTCCACAACTATTATTCCTTCATTTACGAGTCTTGCATACGTCTGCTTAGTATAAATATATCGTAAGACATCGTAAAACTGGTAGCATGCGCTCAAGCAGTTTATTTTACTAATTTAAATTAGTAGAACACAACGAAATACAAGCTTTTGTTTTCAGTGAAGAAACGAGGAAAACAGCAGTATTGACAAAGTTGAATCCCCATTCAAATACATGTATAGGCCCAGGTAATTTCTCTACTTAAAAGTAGGCCTATATAGAAATTACAGATTCATATAAAATGTCTGATACAGCTTCTTATTACACGGTTTTCGGTTTAATCACTTGCATGCTATGTATATATATATATATGACAATAACACAAAAGTACCAAATTCTGAATTTTGATGATTTTTACGATTACTGAATATGCCTTATATGGGTCCCGGTCCGGTAAGAACCTGGGTTCAATACCCGGCGGTGGTAACTTGTGGCGTAGTCAAGGGAGGGGAGGGGTAGCTGCCACCTGTCTGAAGTCTTGTCCCCCCCTTGCCGGTCCCTGTGGGATGTTGGCCGCCCTGATATTTAAGAATTTTATGCCAATACTTTTTTGCCAATTTCTGACCATTTTCGTCCAACTGTGCCACCTTTGAAACTTGCTTTGGCCCCCTTTGCCTTATTTGGCCTTAACCGGACTTCCGCTTTCCCCATAGTTCATTTAGAATTGGGCAAATGAACCATGAGCTAATGAGAGCTTTCCTTCCTTCAGAGTGACCAAAGTTAAGTTAAATTATGTTTAGAGTATTAGTATTATTGCCTATAGGCCTATCACGTCAGTTTCGAAAAGAGTAGGATGAAACCCGTGCATGCACAACTGTCCCAATCCGTCCCAATTACACAGAGGGTTCATATTGAAAGCAATGCTTCAGTACTGAATAATGGCTACCCTCTGTAAACATGTAATCAATAAAATACAGGGTGGTCCAAAAACTGAGTTCATATAGGAGTATACTGTGTGAACTCAATCTGATCAAATGAGCGTACACTGAAAAATATGGGGGTGTAAAATGACACTTTTCACGTGTATATTTTTTCTTGACACACTTAGCTACTGAAAATGACACCATGAAATGCTGAAATTGAGTACCGCATAAGATTGGAGGTGTTATTTGACACCTTTAAAGTGTTTTGATAATAGTACCAAAATGCATTGACACCAGTGTGTTGTTAATTGACACGCCAGCAGTGTATTCAAGGGTGTCATTTGACACTCCGAATTACTCCAGTAGTAGAACATGTCAATTACACTCCAAGGGAGTATGTCACTACACCCCAAGGGAGTGTGCTTCTACTACATACTCTTCTTCAGTGTCAACAAGCTTGACACCTTTGGAGTGTTAATTTGAGCTTGCCGTGCTGTGCGCATGCGTATTTTGATTTTATAGCACTGATCGTCTGCGCAGCGAAGTGGTCGTGTGAAATCGAGAGTTCCGTCTAAAAATGTGAGTATTATCATTAATTTCATGTTTTTGGTATAATAAAAAAGTACAATGACAAATATGGATATTATAGATTATACAGTATTCGTATAAATTCATGAAAACGTGTAAACTACGGCGTTATAGTATAGCCTACTTTTAGTCCCCATCAATTGCACGTATGCCCAGTAAGCTTATTCTACATGTAATGTTCATGTAGGCATACGACTCTTGAGTCACGACGGTCCATGTAGCAACAGTAGCATGCAGTCTGTTATTGTCTAATCACTCTGTTCTTGTCTGATTTTTTTTTTCATCATACAGTTGAGTGTGGTATCTACAACCCTACAGTATACCTGACAATGTGTGATTTCACATATCAACCAACGTGACACTTTTACTTGGTCTCTCAACCCTTGGAAAGCGTCATTTTGACACCTTTCAAAATGGGTCCTGAGACGAGACCCCAGTGGTGTCAATTTAAAATGACACCTTTAGTTGGTCTCCCAACCCTTGGAAGGGGTCATTTTGACACCTTTCAAAATGGGTCCTGAGACGAGACCCCAATGGTGTCAATTTAAATTGACACCCTAAAGGTAGTCAATCATGACACCATTAAGGTGTCAAGATTACACCACATAATTGTCAAAATGACACCATAGCATGCTCATGTGGGGACCCATATGCGACACCTCTAGTGGTGTAAAATGACACCTTTATTTTTTTCAGTGTATATATAGCGAATACCTTATATACCGTATATCAGTACACTATGTGAACTCAGCATGGATGCAAATTTGGTGAGAATCAGAGAATCGATCCTAGCAACGATTCTCCTAACCTTAGTTTGAGATACTCAAAATGAATTCTCCTAATGCCTATTCTACACGCAATAACGTTTGTGAAAAATTTCGACAACATTGCACCTCCTAATTCCACACTCATCTGGCTTACGCGTGGTCAAACTTAACCCTTTGACTTAAAGCCCGGACTTAAAGCTAGCACTGGGAATTCGAATCATATCGTCTGCAGTCGACACCTGTGTGGAGAGGGTTAAGTTAAATTCCTTTTCAATAATTTTGTCACTAAATGCTCTCAGAATGATATTCTTTCAGAATATGTAATATCAAATTCAAACAGACTTTTCAACTTTGAGAAAATTAACCTTTGAAATTAGGTAAAGCTCGTTTTGGACCACCATGTACCTACCATCTCAACTTACTTACTTACTTACTTACTTACTTACTTACTTACTTACTTACTTACTTACTTACTTACTTACTTACTTACTTACTTACTTACTTACTTACTTACTTACTTACGTACTTACTAATAAATAAATAAATAAATAAATAAATAAATAAATAAATAAATAAATAAATAAATAAATAAATAAATAAATAAATAAATAAATAAATAAATAAATAAATAAATAAATAAATAAATATATAATGTTCAAGGTAAGTAAATCTTCAACACTGGAAAATATATATCAGTCAGAGTTAAAAAATTAATGGAGATACACGATACACGTGCGTCAATGTAATTCTTTTGTATTTTGTATTTGTAATTTTATTATTTGCATCTGACGATTAAAGAAACTGCAGTAATGCAAAACTCCGTGTATCGTGTATCTCCGTTTATTTTTTAAACTCTGACTGATGTTTGAGCAAACACGAATATCTATGCCCGTGCCCACTTTCCCTGCTCACAAACGAAAACTTGGTGACCATCATGTAGAAGCCCTTGTTAAAAGCTTTAATTGATATCAGAATCGTCCTCATAGCACCTTGAATTTTTTTTAAACCGGCCAATTGGTGGCCAATTCCAAAAATTGGTAGCCATCATGTGGAAGCCCTTGTTATAAACTTTAATTGATATAACCATTTAAAGGAGGATTTCGTGATCCTAGCATCCTCTTTTTATGACATTTTTCAGTAGATATCCACGAAAAAAGCTTATTTCCAAAATTTCAGTTGATTCCGATTTTGCGTTTGCGAGTTATGCATGATTATGTGTATTACACTGCTCCATAGACAATGTGTTGTAATTTCGTTCTGGTGCACCAGAACGAAATTCAAATTTGGCGATATTTTTGCTAAACGAATTAATCTGCAAGAAATATTTGGTACATAAACATTATGTAGCAACATTATGTAGCCAGAGGTATCCAGTGGTGTAAAAATCTCAACTTTTTTTGGGAAAAGTGGGGGGATGAGGCTGTGGATCACGAAATGCCCCTTTAAGTAGCATGATACTTAAACCTAAGTATTATAGGATGATACTACGTTTAAAAACGTAACAAAAATACATACATAGCAAAAACAAAAAAATACATTATAAAAAATACATGTAGGCCTAACTAAAAGCGAAGTATATCTTCATAATTAAAATCGAAATGAAACAATTTTAATTGTCTTAAAAGTCTTAAAGGACTTAATAATACTTACGTCGCTATAGTTGAGGCAACACCGGTGGTATCTATGCGTTCTTGCAAGTTAATGAGCAGTTTGCTGTCAAAGCCAGAGCTAACAAGTTTCTCTCGGGATGTGCAGTATATAAACATTTTCATACCCGGATTCAGAAGGTGGCAAACAATATGTAGGCATAAGCGTAGGTGCCATCTTATACATTACAAAATTACTATAAATATTTATTGACGTCAGTCTTCTACTATTAAATATAAACGAGAGTTGTTTACTTCAACTGTCTGGTGTTTGGAACACGGACCTGGAGCAATATTTTGTTTTTCTTGATGCACTTTTGCTTTTGTTATTTGACTTTTGACACACATCTTTTATAAGCATCAAAATGTGTCAACAGAAAATTGTGTTTTTTGAACTCAACAAAAATTGTGTACTGGAGTAAAAAATTAAATTAGTGTAAGTTGTCAGGTAGGTCACGCGACAGGTGCACACATAACTTAATGGGTGAATTTGTTGAGGCATTTAGAATGAAAGGCCACGTGATATCATAAAATGATATTAATAAAATTCTATAGTTTAGCATTTTTGGAGTACGTAAAATGTCCTAATATAGTGCAAATATCAAACACGAAAGCCCACTAACCAATCTGATATTAACATGAAGGTATTATAAAACTACGCACGTCGCAAGTGCATGGAGCGTAGTACAAAAGCGAGTTGTCGAAGCTGGTGATCGCCATTAACCCTTGCAGGAAGAGGAATGCGTGCAATGGGTTACGCCATACGCATCATGATCAAAGAAACCTGTCATTTGTAAGGCCAACGTAATAAACTTGAAAGACTAAAGGACTGGATGTTATCTACAGTAGATAGCATTCAGACAATACCTATACTGTATCTGCTTTTAAGATAATTGGTCAATATCTGTTACCTACCGGGGCTACCTACTATAACTTAAGGTAGATAGCAGATCATATCTGCCTGATATCTACGGTAGATAGCAGGTATTGTCTGAATGCTATCTACGGTATAGATAACAGATATTGTCCGATATTGAATGATATCTACGGTAGATAGCAGATCATTTTTTGCATGTTATCCACGGTAGATGGCAGGTATTGTCTGAATGCTATCTACGGTAGATAACAGATATTGTCCGATATTGAATGCTATCTACGGTAGATAGCAGATCATTTTTTTGCATGTTATCCACGGTAGATGGCAGGTATTGTCTGAATGCTATCTACGGTAGATAGCAGGTATTGACTGAATGCTATCTACGGTAGATAGCAGGTATTGACTGAATGCTATCTACGGTAGATAGCAGGTATTTTCTAAATGCTACCTACGGTAGATAACAGATATTGTCCGATATTGAATGCTATCTACGGTAGATAGCAGATCATTTTTTGCATGTTATCCACGGTAGATGGCAGGTATTGTCTGAATGCTATCTACGGTAGATAGCAGGTATTGACTGAATGCTATCTACGGTAGATAGCAGGTATTGACTGAATGCTATCTACGGTAAATATCAGGTATTGACTGAATGCTATCTACGTTAGATAGCATTCGATCAAAACCTGCTATAGTAGATGGCAGGTATTGTCTGAGTGTTTAGTGTCTGGTTGTCAAGCAGGTAAGACGTGTTTTCACGCCTCTCTGGCTGACCATATAAAATCAATGGCAATCAGTTAAGCTTATTATAAGCTTTACCTGCATGTTGTATTACAAGTTTATACACTGTACTGAATATGCTGTTGTTGTAGTATAGTATACTGTTGTTGTAGTATAGTACTATTATAACTCAATGTTGTACATTTTAATATCGCTATGATTGCTATGGTCACAATATTGTAATACCTTTTATATTAATTTTTCCACATCTGGAATATAGTGTGCATTTTGTTTTCTGTATATTCATTGCTTGTACCAACATCATAATGGCTGATCAAGATAAGGCCGAAAAAATAAGTGCCAGTAGTTTTATTGGGGAAGTCATGGCAAGTTCTGAGTACAGAAACTTCATGAAAACCATAATTGCTGTTGTTGATGAAAAAATCATACCAAGGTTAGAAAAATGTGAAAGTGATGTACATGACCTATTTGGTAGAGTAGAAGCTCTTGAGTGTAGTAGTAAAGATAACGATGATCTGGTCGATGTAATCACCAACCTAGAAAAAGAGTTAAATGAGCTTGAGCAGTACAGTCGTAGGAACAGCTTACGAGTGTCTGGTATCCCTGAGAAATTAAATGAATCCACCAATGAAATTGTGAAAAAACTGGCTCAGGAAAAGTTGAATGTTTGTATAGAAGACCAAGATATTGACAGAAGTCACAGAGTTGGTAAAATTATTAACGTAACCAAGGACGAAGGTAAACCAAAGCACAGACAGATACTTGTCAAATTTACAAGCTATGCCGCAAGAAATGAACTAATCAGTTCAAGGTTTAAATTGAAAGGTTCAGGTATCACAATCCATGAAGACCTAACCAGAAAAAACCAATCCCTCCTGATTAAGACATCTAAAAAACAGGGGGTTGTGTCTTCATGGAGCACAGATGGGAGAATCTTTGCTTCGGTTCCAAGTACTACGCCTGGCAAAACAATCAAGTTGTTGATCTCAGGTATAGATGACCTGAAAAAGATACCAACAGTTGATGAAAAAATTGTCGAGAAATGTAGAAGAGAACAAAAATCAAAATCAAGACATCACAGCTCTCCTATGCAACCAAGGGGTGTGCAGACCAGAACAAGAACTGGTAGTCTGAGGTAGTATGTGTTTATGGTAAAATGAAGTTGTGGTGTACAATATGCATCCTTCATGTTTTTCAGACAACAAAATCGTGTTATATCCTGAAAATAAATTTTGTCATTTATGTTACATGAATGGAACTGTCATGCTATGTGAAATTGTTATTTCTTCATATTCTATTGTGCATAATGAGATGATGTTATATTTCTCATGTTATATTGTCAATCTCCTATCATACAGTTTGACAATCAAATACACATTGTATATTTGATAGTACCCTTCTTCATAGGATATGTAATCTATTATATTTAAATAAAAATTGTTTACTGAAATTGGTAAAGTTGAAATACTCTGGTGGTATCAGGTGTGATTAAAAATGGTGGTTGTTTTGATGAATGTGACACATGAAAGGGGTAAATAGCCCATACATCCATAAAAGCTCAAATTGTCACTGGTAGTCTGAAGTAGAAAGTTTATATTATTACTGATATGTGATGTGTGCAATGCATTCATAATATTTGGATATAATACTTGTTATATTTTGATGGTTGAAACTGAAAGTTAAATTACCCTGAATGATTGAAAGTATTATTGAAATCTTCATTCATTTGATAATCGGTTATACATGTGACATGTAATAATGGTCTTGGATATGAAATGATGTATTTCCATTCTCTTGTATATATTTTTGTCATTATTGATATAATATGATATTATATGCTGGTCATGATCCCAAGTTTAACTTTTTATATATTTCCACTTAACATGGTGCTTGTCAAACAGACACACATTATGAGTGATGTTACAATTATGATTCTTATGAAAAATATAATATGGGCCTATATGACGCATGATGTATGATTGTGTAAAATATATTGCCATTATTAATATTTGCTGTTTGTTGGTCATGTTCCCAAGTTGAACTGCTTGTATCTCCTTCTAGTGTGGTGCTTGTCAAGCAGGCACACATTATGAGTGTTGTTACAATTATGATTCTAATGAAAAATATAATATTTGCCTCTATATGGTATAGGATTGTGTACAATATATTGCCATTTAATTATGATATTGTTTGTTGGTCATGTTCCCAAGTTGAACTGCTTGTATCTCATTCTAGTATGGCTTGACAACCAGACACGCATTATGAATGATGTTATACCATTATGTTTCTTATGAGAAATTTAATATGGGCCTATATAACGCAAGATGTATGATTGTGTACCTATATGATGAATGATGTACAATGTATCAAATTTTTTTGATATATGATACTGTTTGTCGGTCATGTTCCCAAGTGGAACTGCTTGTATCTCATTGTAGCATGATGCTTGACAAACAGACAAACCTTTTAAGTGTTGTTACAATTTATGCTTCTTATGAAAAATAGAATATTTGTCTCTATATGGTATAGGATTGTGTACAATATATTGCCATTATTAATATATGATATTGTTTGTTGGTCATGTTCCCAAGTTGAACTGCTTGTATCTCATTCTACTATGGCTTGACAACCAGACACGCATTATGAATGATGTTATACCATTATGTTTCTTATGAGAAATTTAACATGGGCCTATATAACGCAAGATGTATGATTGTGTACAATATATTGCCATTATCAATATATGTTTATATATATAGGTTGAATTTGCCTAGATTATCTCAGGAGTAATTGAAAATTTTGATAATGTGTTTGGTAAATTATGATAAATATGACAGGTGAAATTGGGTATGTTTCGTACATCTATTGGAGAGTTAATGGTTTTCTAAAATGTGTTGTTTGTGTACATGCACATTAATGTTTGTTGTATGACATCTCTAATACAATAATCCTGTCAACTATTATAAAATGATATTATGATAATTCTTACAAATATATGATATTCTGGTTGAATATGAATATTATCTGAAATGAATTGTTTCTATCTTCTTCACTTGTCTTTTACATATGAAATTATCTTTCTATATTCCTAAGTCGTTCTAGTTGTGCCATCATTTGTCATAATGATTGACAACCAGACATGTTGAGGATCATGTCTTTTGTGAGAATCATTTTATTTATTTTTTGTTGAAAATTGCCACCTACATGAACATGTATCTTGGGTTCTTGTAAGTACCAATATTATTGTAAGATGAAATTGATGATATTAAATGATGTGGGTAATCCCAGGAAATATCGAATGTATTGGTAATGTGTTTAGTAATCTTTGATGAAAATGACTTGTGAAGTGTGTATGTTACAGTGCCATCACTAGTAGACTGAGATGACGAGTTAGTGGTATTACAGTTCAAAGTTGTTATACTGTACAGCTTTTCTCTAAAATCATATCATGATATTAATGGTGCACTTTAATGGTCATGTTGTTACAGTTATGTTTCTCTCAATGATAAACTAAATAGGCCTATTGGGCTATATTAATTATTATAATTTTATAATTAGTTGGTTGAAATGATGAGGCTGACATTGTTATGGTTAAACACATTTATGATTGCAAATACTGCTTATGTGTTTGGAATATCTGATGAGTGTGACAATATATAACTTATATTATGTTATAACTTTGTTGTTGTATACATACCTTTGTACTTCAACAATTCAGCTTGTAGTATGGTGTTAGATTTAAAACTTATTTCTGTATGATGCAGGTAAAGTGAAATCTAATTCAAATCTTATTGATCGCTGTAGTAACAGCATCTCTGAGTAATTTTTTCCTATTTTTCTTTATGTCTTGTGTATGCAGTGTATGTTCCCATCTTGTTAAAAGAAATCATAGAAAGCTAACGTGTAAATTATGTATGAAATATGTTCATAAATGCTGTAGTAACCTCACCGCAAAAGAGTTTAGATGTAGTGACACTACTAAATATTGGCATTGTGCTAGTTGTAACGAAAGTCTTACATTACCTTTTAATCATATAACCAATGAATGTGAATTCCAACTTCAACTATACAGGTGTTTTGAAAATGGTGATCTAAACACTGACCATGTAAAACTCACTTTGAGAACATGAAGTTTAATCCTGTTGATGACAATGTAGGTATACCTGAAAATATTGATTGTAATAGTAACTCGAAATATTATTTCACTGATGAATTAAAAGATACTGCTGGTATCAACAGTAACAATTTAACAATGCTTTGTAGTAATGTAAGAAGTGTAAAAAGAATTTTGATTCACTCACAGAGTTACTGTCAGAAGTCGACATCAATTTTCAAGTCATTGGACTTGTTGAGACTTGGTTGGAAGACAAGCCTCATGATTATTATCATCTTAAAGGCTACAACCTTGAAGTATGTAACAGAATTAATAAGAAAGGCGGTGGTGTGTGTATGCATGTTGAGGAGAATATTGTTTATAATATGAGAAATGATATCAATGAGCTTAATTGCCTCAAAGACACAGAATCTCTGTTCATTGAAATTGAAAAGCACAAATCACAAAACATTGTCATTGGTGTGATATATAGGCCACCTGACCAGAATATGAAAGAATTCAACAAATGTGTTGATACGATATTGTCTAAAATCACAGGTCAAGAAAATAAGCTTCTGTATATAATGGGTGACTTTAATATAAACCTGTTAAATAATGACGTCCATGAATCAACTGGCGAATTTGTTGACATTTTGTCTTCATATTCCTTGTATCCGAGTATCATCAAGCCAACTAGGATAACACGTACGTCAGCAACTCTTATTGATAATATATTTACCAACAATTATGCTAAGCAAACCTCTGGTATCTTAATAAGTGATATAAGTGATCACCTACCTATATTTGTATCTACAGATGTAAGTGTCTATGACAGAAATTCCAGTACTGTCGATATAGAAATCAGGGACATGAGTAAACATAATATAGATGTACTTAAAGACAAACTGAGCCAGGTTGACTGGGATAATGTGTGTGAAAACGAAAATGCTAATGTGTCATACAACAATTTTATAGATAAATTCCAAGAAGTGTTTGAAGAATGTATCCCCAAAAAGTGCTTAAAAACATAACGCTAAAAAACAAGACGCCAAAGGCACCTTGGATAACCTACTCATTGTTGAAATGTATACGCAGGAAGAACAGGTTGTATAAAATATCTATGCAAAAACCTACTGAAACTAATGTATCTAAATATAAGATGTATCGAAACAGATTAAACTCCCTATTAAGGAGAGCAAAACAAAACTACTTCAGTTCTCAACTGGATAAAGAAAGATACAATATGAGGAATACCTGGAAAATCCTGAACTCAATACTCAGAAGTCCAAAAAAGGTACAATGTCAAAAGTTTGTAGGTAACAATAAGACCTATACTGAGCCTAAAGAAATTGCAAACAATTTTAATGAATTTTTTGCCAGCATTGGACCAACATTAGCTGGATCAATCAAACATCAAGGTAAAGATTTTAACCAGTACCTAGCTAATAGTTGTAACTCTACATGTTTTTTCCAACCAACAGATGAAAATGAAATCTTGAAAATCATCAAAAACTGGGTAACAGAAAAGCCCGGGTCATGATCTTGTAAAATCTGACTTAGTAAAATTGGTTGCAGCTGAGATTGTGTATCCGCTTAAATTAATATTCAATAAGTCGCTCTCAGATGGAATTGTTCCAGATACCTTAAAAATAGCAAAGGTGGTGCCAATTTATAAGAAAGAATCTCCTGAATCATTTGGTAACTACAGGCCTGTATCTGTGTTGCCTTGTTTTTCCAAGATTCTAGAACGAATTATACATGATAGATGTTGTAACTTTTTAGATGCCAAAGATATTCTTTACAACAGACAGTATGGGTTTAGACATAATCATTCAACATATATGGCGGTATTGGATTTTATTAAAGATGTAAATAATGCTATTGATGATAATATGTACACTGCTGGTATTTTTATGGATTTATCGAAAGCTTTTGATACCATCAACCATGAAATTTTATTACACAAACTATATCATTATGGCTTTCGTGGTGTATCTCATAAATGGTTTAAAAACTACCTGTCAAACAGAAAGCAATTTGTATCCTTTAATGGTGCTCAATCATCATATGAAAATGTACTTTGTGGAGTGCCACAAGGGTCTATCCTTGGTCCTCTTCTTTTTATTATATATATGAATGATATATGTAACACATCAACACTTTTATCATTTATACTGTTTGCTGATGATACAACAGTATGCTACTCTGATAGTAATATACAAAGATTATGTGATACTATGAATGTAGAGTTAAAAGAGGTTGTAAATTGGTTCAAATGTAACAAACTGTCTTTAAATGCCACCAAGACAAATCTTATGTTCTTTGGAACACCTCATCAGACTAATGATATTACCAATGATTATCAAATATATCTTGATGGATGTAAGTTGACACGTGTATATGATGCAAAATTTCTTGGTATTACTCTAGATCATAACCTCACATGGAGGTCGCATATAAATAGTATTTGTAAAACATGCTGTAAGAATATTGGTGTACTAAACAAACTCAAACATTTCTTACCAAAACCCAACATGTACCAGTTGTTCTGTACCCTTATCTTACCATTCTTAACTTATGGTATAATATTGTGGGGCAATGCCAATAAAAATATTTTGGATAGAATTGTAAAGCTTCAAAAAAGAGCTGTAAGGGTCATCTCTAACAGCTCCTATTTGTGTCATACAAAGCCATTGTTTGAACAATTTAATATTCTTGATGTGTATCAACTTTATAATAAGGAATTGGGTCTATTTATGTACAAATACCACATGTGTCTATTACCAAGATCTTTTGATAATACTTTCATCAATATGAAGTCTATCCACAATTATGATACAAGAGGTAAAAATGATTATCGGGCCGAGGTCCATCGACTTAATAATGTTTTGTCACTTGGCCCTAGGCTGTGGAATAGCTTACCAAAGGAAGTCAAAGAAGCAAATTGCATCTCCAAATTCAAAACTGGTATTATTAGAATCGTTAAAGGTGATCACTAACTCTTGATTATCGCATTCATGTAATAATTCTGTTTTTACTCTATTGTACAAGTTACTGAAGTTGTTACATATAAACACTTTAAAAAAAAAAATTGCATTAATTTGCCTGGTTAATGTATATAAGTGATATTCAAGATGGGTTCCATGCTGTCTCTTTTTTTTTCTGTTTTTATACTGATTTTTTTTTTCTTGTGTAAATATCTTAACTTATATATTATTTAATGTAAAGGTGATGCATTGTCTTTCAGGCCTTTGGCTTTGTAATGCATCTACCTCATCACATCATTATTTTCAACATTGTTTATATCTGTTATGCTGATTATGTATGTATTGATGATGATGAAAAAAATAAAATGAATGAATGAATGAATGAATGAATCTACGGTAGATAGCAGGTATTTTCTGAATGCTATCTACGGCCATATCATGCAGGTATTGACTAAATGCTATCTACGGTAGATAGCAGATATTTTCTAAATACTATCTACGGTAGATAGCAGGTATTTACGGAATGTTATCTATGGTAGATAGCAGGTATTGTCTGAATGCTGTGTACGGTAGATATCAGATATTGCCTGAATACTATCTACGGTAGATAGAAGGTATTGTCTGAATGCTATCCACGGCAGATGGCAGGTATTGACAGAATGCTATCTACAGTAGAGAGCTGGCATCTTCTGAATGCTATCTACGGAAGATAGCAGGTATTGACTGAATGCTACCTACGGAGGTTACGGTAGATAGCATTCGATCAATACCTGCTATCTACGGTAGATAGCAGGTTTTGTCTGAATGCTATCTACGGTAGATATCAGATATTGCCTGAATGCTATCTACGGTAGACAACAGATATTGTCGGAATGCTATCTACGGTAGATATCAGATCATTTCTGCATGCTATATACGGTAGATAGCAGGTATTGTCTGAATGCTATCTACGGTAGATAGCAGATAATTTCTGCATACTATCAACGGTAGATAGCAGGTATTGTCTGAATGCTATCTACGGTAGATAACAGGTATTGACTGAATGTTATCTACGGTAGATATCAGGTATTGACTGAATGATATCTACGGTAGATGGCAGGTATTTTCTGAATACTATTTACGGTAGATAGCAGGTATTGACTGAATGCTATCTACGGTAGATAGCAGGTATTATCGGAATGCTATATCTACGGTAGATAGCCGGTATTGTCTGAATGCTATCTATTGTAGATATCAGGTATTTTCTTAATAATATCTACGGTAGATAACAGGTTTTTTATTGAATGCTATCTACGGTAGATAACCGGTATTGTCTGAATGTTATCTACGGTAAATACCAGGTATTGTCTGAATGCTATATACGGTAGATAGCGGATATTGTCTGAATGCTATCTACGGTAGATAGCAGGTATTGTCTGAATGCTATCTACGGTAGATAGCAGGTATTGACTGAATGCTATCTACGGTAGCTAGCAGGTATTGACTGAATGCTATCTACGGTTGATAGCAGGTATTGACTGAATGCTATCTAAGGTAGATAGCAGGCATTGTCTGAATGCTATCTACGGTAGATAGCAGGTATTGTCTGAATGCTATCTACGGTAGATAGCAGGTATTGACGGAATGCTATCTAAGGTAGATAGCAGGCATTGTCTGAATGCTATCTACGGTAGATAGCAGGTATTGTCTGAATGCTATCTACGGTAGATAGCAGGTATTGCCTGAATGCTATCTACGGTAGATAGCAGGTATTGACTGAATGCTATCTACGGTAGATAGCAGGTATTGACTGAATGCTATCTAAGGTAGATAGCAGGCATTGTCTGAATGCTATCTACGGTAGATAGCAGGTATTGTCTGAATGCTATCTACGGTAGATAGCGGGTATTGACTGAATGCTATCTACGGTAGATAGCAGGTATTGACTGAATGCTATCTACGGTAGATAGCAGGTATTGACTGAATGCTATCTACGGTAGATAGCAGGTATTGACTGAATGCTATCTAAGGTAGATAGCAGGCACTGTCTGAATGCTATCTACGGTAGATAGCAGGTATTTTCTAAATGCTATCTACGGTAGATGGCAGGTATTGTATGAATGCTATCTACAGTAAATAACAGGTATTGTCTGAATGCTATCTACGGTAGATAGCAGGTATTGACTGAATGCTATCTATCAGGTAGATGGCAGGTATTGTCTGAATGCTATCTACGGTAGATAGCAGGTATTGCCTGAATGCTATCTACGGTAGATAGCAGGTATTTTCTAAATGCTATCTACGGTAGATGGCAGGTATTGTCTGAATGCTATCTACAGTAAATAACAGGTATTGTCTGAATGCTATCTATGGTAGATAGCAGATATTGACTGAATGCTATCTATGGTAGATAGCAGGTATTGTCTGAATGCTATCTACGGTAGATAGCAGGTATTGTTTGAATGCTGTCTACAATAAATAGCAGGTATTGACTGAATGCTATTTACGGTAGATAGCAGGTATTGTCTGAATGTAGATAGCAGACATTGACTGAATGCTATCTATATTTGATAGTAGTTATTATTTGAATATCTACGGCAGATAGCAGGAGTTGTCTGAACACATGGCTCTATAATTTATATTGTTGTGCGTTGTCATGGTCTCTCCACCCCCTTTTTCTCTCTCTCTCTCCCTCTCTCTCTCTCTTTCTCCCACCACCTCCCCCCTCTCTCTCTCTCTGGCCTACCGAACCGTTGAAGTGGGGACTGTCCCCACTATTTGGACTCCAGAACGAGATAACCAGAGAATATACGATTATTTCGCTGCCACAGTCTATAGAGGGCCCCCTACTTCCATTTGAAGTTTAAAATATCTCTTGCCGATATGCGTTTCCTTTAAAAAAGTGAGATAAAATCAGTGGGGTCCGTGTGTGTTTTGACCCCATAATGGGGTCAAATTATTCTCGTCCCCACATTTTATTTAAACAGTCATATCTTAAAAATATTGTATCTATACTCTCTCACTCGCTGGCAGGATAACGACCGTAGTAGGGGGGACCCCTACTACAGTCCCCATATTGCAGTCCCTCCTATAATGCAATTAAGAAGCTCACCGTTGAAGTGGGGTCATCGCAATGTCCCCACTTTTCGCCCGTGTCCCCACTATGTCGGTGAAAACTCCAACATGAGTCCCCACTTCAACGGATCGGTGGGTTCTCTCTCTCTCTGTGTGTGCTTATTGTGCTACCCTCGTAAAATATGACTCAATAAAATGAAGAAAATTAATAATAAAATAAAACACGGTGTTCCCTGCATGGTAACACATATCAGGACATAAAAAAGGTCGGTAGGTCGAATACCTTTTTTTTTCTCATTTTCTTTTTAGGAAATCAAAAGAGCAAGGTTATATCAGTATTATACACACAACTTATTTCTAATAATATCTTTTAAATGAATTTTTTTTAAAGAGAGATTTGGCAAATTTTATTGTTTGAAACATGAATAGTCGGGTGAATTCAGAAGACAGCTTTGAATAGCAAACCAGCCAAAGCTTGTCATCCAAATTGTACCAGCCAATATGCAGAAGTTATAAGACTTGCACTAGACTTATATATACTTAAATGCCCGCTAAAAGGCAAGTTTTAATGGAATATCCCGTTTTTTAAATGAAAAAGTCTTCATCTGAGAGTAAAATTTATTTACATAAATTTGTTCATTAAGGTTGAAAAAATAAGCAAATATACTCAATTTCCACTATTTTATACCGAACACTGAAAACCCAATTAATGCGTTGCATGCGTGTTACTAACAATAACAATTACACCAAGTTGTAATTGTTGGCAAATTTTAATTTAAAATTGTTGGCAACAATTACACCAAGTTGTGTTGTTGCTCAATACAAGATAAGGTCCGGGATTTTTTATTGCAGTTGAATTGTTCGATTTAATGACAATGCTAGAAATTCCACTTTCCTAATTATTTTTTAAAGAAGCACATGTCACCTGAAGAAAGTCCTTGAATTATCCATGAACTTGAATCCACCTACACCAGACGTATTGTTTCGTCTCCCGGATTTCTATTTTGTTTATATTTACCAGTCCATATCAGTGATATCACCATGGGCAACCACGCGACGTATGCTTCAAACAAACGGCTAAATTCCCAGGTATGATAAGGATAATGAACTGAGTGCAATGCATTCGTCAAGATAATCGCACGCGCCGTGGAGTTATTGCATTTAGCTCGAGAGCCGATAGGCTCAAGAGCTAAATGCAATAACTCCATGGCAAGTGCAATTATCTTGACGAATGCATTTGCACGAGTACATTATCCGTCATACACTTTGAGTGTAGGCCTATTAAAACAATAGGCAATATTAATTGCTGCATTCATTATATTAGTTTTAATATTAGGGAAAATATCTTACATTTTAAAAACACCGTCAGGTCATTGACCAGCTACGTAGCATTTAACTGGTAAAGAAAATCAATCCCTGTAAAAGTTAGCTATCAATGGTATCGATTGCGCCATACGTCATACTTTAGTAACTTATTCACGCATGGTTTGTAACCAATTGACTTTATGTTGTGATCATTTAGAACACTGAACCAGTTCATCTGGAAACGATCGATTTAGATGTCCGACTAGTACTACGGTGAATATCAACTGGACTTTATAGCTCTATAATTTGAACTTTAAAATCTACTTATATTAAAACACACGACATTGGGATTTAACAATTTGTTCAGTATTATCATAGGCCTTCAACACATGTGTTTGAAGGCCTATGGTATTATAAAGCATGATCATGATATTATGCGCTAGTGTGTGTTTCCTGGCCCGGCTATGTTATTTTAGATATAGGCCTACATGTATTTCATTTGTAAAATGCTGAATATTTTGCAATGGTGTCATCTTGTATAATTATGATCCACCTGTTTTTGGCCCTTTTTAATTAATAGAAGCTCGATTTGATTTATTTGAGGTCATTAATCATAGTTTATGACAATGATATTTGCATAATAGGGTGCAACTCTACTAGTCTTATTACAAGACTGCCCTACCCCAACCCTAAACCCTAACCCTAAACTCCGTAAACGAGGACTGGACTCAAGTCTAGCGAGTTGCACCCTATTCGGTAATTGTACCCTATTATAGAACACCGTTTGTAACTATACCATTTTAACACCACAGAATGTATATTCGTACTTTTTGATGGTATATATATCGAACAGACAATTATATAGTTATGTGACCTCTGTGTCGAAAGCGTCACCTAACTCTACTATATGGTTATGTGAAAGTAGTATTTCTAGTATTTGAGCGTGCACGTATTATCTAGAATCTATTGTTTAGCGTGCAGGTTTTAGATAATGCATTGTTTAGCGTGCAGGTTTATATAATTTGGGCTGTGAAGGGTAGTTCGCGAAAATAATGCACGGGAGAAGAATACATAACGATGAATAGAAACGGGCACTAGAAGTGTATATAATAATAATGTTAGTTTATGATAAACTGTTGTTAGACAGTCGTCATTCACAAAAAATTAACCTACTAAACCATGCAGGTATATTGGAGGAGTAGGGGAGACCGGGATGGACGTTACAAAATTTACATTTTGACCCATATAATTCCAATGATAGAACTCAAACACTCCATCTTGGGTCTGTGGTTAGCGCATTATGTTTACTAAAATTTGGGGCATACAAAACATGAAAACGTCAACCAACTAATTAACTACTAATTGATTAATGAAGGTAATGTTTTGGAACAACTTACCCCGCATACCGGGTAAGTTGTTACACCATGTGGGGTAAGTTGTTACAATGTTACAACATTTTATGGTCCTTTTATAGGCCTTAGAAGCATTTAGATTATTTTTATTCTATAATAAGTTCATTTATATTAAACTATGATGCTCTTATATTATGATCAGCCGCTGCAACTCGCAAAGAATCACTATATTCAAACACACGTTGGACAGCTGTCTTCCTTTCCAGGTTCTTGGCATCATTAACAGTAGAACAATAATAGCTCTAGGTAAAGAAAAATACACAGTAATCATATGAAATATTTAAACCTGAAAATTGAAACAAAATTTATTTAAACACATGCAAAATGTAATTGGGGTAGGTTGTTATATGGGGTAGGTTGTTACAGTGTAACAACTATCCCCATAGGGAGTTTTACACACATAAGCCATTATTACACATACTGAGGCAGAATTACAGGTCATGACAGTCAACTCGGGATATATTAGTGACCTACACATACTATATTTATCATAACAAGCTAGCATTATGCACCTCCAGTTGTTAGAGCTATTACAATATTACAGTTTTGTCAAAAAGTTACTAGGAAAGGACAAAAAAAGTTTTTTTGACTTAACTTTTTAGTAGAACAACGGAGAAAGCTCGCGATTGGCAGTATCCCCAGTGATGTGTATAGGCAACATATGGATGTCAGTTAGCCTGCCCTATCTTATTCCAGCTTGGCACACTGAGAGGTGTAACAACTTCCCCGTGTAACTTCCATCCCCGGTCTCCCCTACGTTAATAAGCCTACTAAATGCAACTTCTGCTGAATGTGCTGATGCATGCTTCTGCACTGCAAAAATCGGTAAAAAGTAACGAAAAGATACCTTGTAATTGATGCATCTTTTCTTTGCTTTATTATACTGACCAATTAAGGTCTCTTTTCTTTGCTTTTTATGGGGCCTCTATATAGGGTCTCTTTTTTATAAATCTTTACGAGTCCATTAATTTATCTTTTCTTTGCGTTTTTAAGTGCATCTTTAGGCGACGAAAAAAGAAAACTATAGATGGCGGATAACTTCAAAATACGCCCAAGATAATACGCCTAACCTTAGACGTCTAAGATGCAATCTTAGACGTCTAAGATGCATTCTTAGACGTCTAAGATGCAATCTTAGGCATGTTAGGCGTCCAAGAATTTCGCGGTATACTTAAATCAACGAATCACAGGACCAGAAATCCTAAACAACCAATCATCTTAGGCGTATTCAATTATTGAACAATGAAATCTTAGACGCCAAAGATTTTACACGCCTAAGATTTCTTACACGTCTAAGATTGATATTATAGTGGTGGACGGTATCACAATGTGGTAGCTGGCCTAGCTCACAAAGCACCTTAGAAGACTTCTAGCAGCTCATAATTACAGATACCATGCGCAGTGATCGATCATAAATATTCTTACTAGTCCCGTGACTTGAAATAAGTCTACGGCTCTAAGGGAACAACCCAGAAGTTCGATGAAGCCCTATAAACGAAAGTCCTTTCGTTAGAGCAGAGTGCAGCTTAATCGTGGGAACACTCTTTTAAATTAAATGGGAGATGAATTTTGTGGCTTACGATGTTACGATATGAGATTAGGCCAATTGTCAACCCAAATGGGTTTTTGTTAAAAGGTAAATTTCAAAATTATAGGCCTATAATAATGTGTTTTAGTGAAAGTTGCCCGGGAAAGTTGATACACTGCAAAATTGTTAATTTTTACAGTATTTTATAGGCCCTACCCAAATTAAGGTGTTTACCAAATGTGTACATATTTAAACAGAACTAAGAACAAAGAATTTTGCCTTTGAGTGGGGGGGGGGTGTGTACATATCTAAATAGAACTAAGAACAAAGATTTTTTCCCTTTGAGGGGTGGGGGCAAAGAAAGAACATTAAGAAAGAAATAATATTTAGTCCCTGCTGATTAATATTTTACTCGGCTTCTCAACGTGTTGGTGTATCTACTATTTTAGCCCCCAATCAAAGTGAATTTGAATGTATAGAGGATGAAGTGCGAAATTACAATTTCATACTATTTTAGCCAGAAATCAAGGTATAATACCGATTATATTGTCTGTATTTTACAGTAAGCCTACTAGACCCGTATTTGCCGAAACGTGGGGGGGGGGCATTTGATATTGTGTCCCGCCCCATCCCAAAATGTGGAGGGGACCCGGGATTGACGCCAATGAGACATATTAATCTCTGTTAAAATATTAACTTCAAACTATAATTGGCCTATACGACACATTAGAAGATAGTAAGCAGATAGAAATCATAGAATAAAAAAGGTTCCAAGCTTTTTTGCACACAAATTTATGTCTTCCGAATTAAATCTGGAACTCTGCAAGAAATAATGTTACGGGTTTTCGTGGACACACTACATATTGCCCGCATTTCTGCTCTCAAGTTTGAATCGCGCGCTAACCTAATTCTACAGGACGTTTCTCCGTAGTCCACTCTTGGCTATTACATTTTACATAAAACTCTTAATTTGTGATAGATTTTCACACCTTATCTTTTCAGTCGCCGTACTCTCTCTGGATTTTGCGATCAATTGGTAGCCCATCGAGCCCTCATTATAAATATTCCAATATGTTGCATTCGATGGCGCTATTAGGTGATTTTTGAGTTAGCATCTAGATTTCCTACATAAGTGGAACACATCCTTACACCACAAAGGATAAAACCCCGGGGATAAAGGGGATAAAACCCCGGGGCCACTCCCATATATTGACATACGTCATGCGCCCATGAAAAGACCCGGTAGTTTTGGCAAATCCTACACCCAATGTCCCTGTTTTTTTAGGATCGTACACTGAATGACCCCTTTTTTTGAACAATTGTCCTCAAAATTGAAATTTCAACTGGCAACGCGCGCATTTTCAGCAAAATGAACGAGTTTTGTCTATTTTATACTGTAAAATTGGGTAAAAAGCTATTTTTGATTGTCAATGATGTGCAATTTTGGGCGCTCACATACAAAATCACCCCATTTTTGATGTTGCCAACACCGAATGATCCCTTTTTTCTGAAAATTTCTACACCGATAGACCCCTTGTTTCTCAATTAAATTATTTTCCTATTTGGTTTGTCTTCTGTGCATGCGATATTTGACACTTGACCTTATTTACTCAATAAATCCAGATCTAAGCACCGTGCAATATGACAATTGACTTTTTTGTTCCTAGCAAATGAGAAGAACTATTTGAGATAGGCCTATATTACAACTTGATAGAACAAAATAATTTTAAATTTTTGCTCTATTATGACCTTCGATCCCTTGTGGGAAGCATAGGGGGCATAGAAAAAATGGAATAAATTCTAGTTTTATCCGGGGGGGGGACTCGAATATGAAAAAGACGTACCTGTGCCATCTACGGTAGATATCATGTATTGTCTGAATGCTATCTACAGTAGATGACAGGTATTGTCTGAATGCTATCTACGGTAGATAGCAGGCATTGACTGAATGCTATCTACGGTAGATAGCGGGTATTGACTGAATGCTATCTACGGTAGATAGCAGGTATTGACTGAATGCTATCTACGGCAGATGGCAGATATTGACTGAATGCTATCTACGGTAGATAGCAAGTATTGACTGAATGCTATCTACAGTAGATAGCAGGTATTGACTGAATGCTATCTACGGTAGATAGCAGGTATTGTCTGAATGCTATCTACGGTAGTGTAATCCCAATCAAAAAATATTGTATAATAATAATACATGTAGGCCCATTATGAATAGGCCTGTAAGATGATAACATGAGGTAGGCCTATTAAACATGAAATCCCAATCAAAAAATATTGTATGATAATAATACATGTAGGCCCAATGTAGGCCTGTAAGATGATAACATGATGTATTGAACATGAAATCCCAATCAAAAATATTGTATGATAATAATATACATGTAGGCCCTATATGTATAGGCCTGTAAAATGATAACATAATGTATTGAACATGAAATCCCAATCAAAAAATATTGTATGATAATAATACATATAGGCCCAATATGTATAGGCCTGTAAAATGATAACATGATGTATTGAATATGAAATTCCAAATCAAAAATATTGTATGATAATAATATGAGTAATGTCAAGTGAAGCATGATATTATGTATTAATTATAATATAATAAGGATATATGGAAAAGAGATAATAACAAAGAAATAAAGGCAATTTGCCGCACCTCTTTAAGGTTAAAAAAAAAAAAAAAAAAATCTACGGTAGATAGCAGGTATTGACTGAATGCTATCTACAGTAGATAGCAGATATTGACTGAATGCTATCTACGGTAGATAGCAAGTATTGACTGAATGCTATCTACGGTAGATATCAGGTATTGTCTGAATGCTATCTACGGTAGATAGCAGGCATTGACTGAATGGTATCTACGGTAGATAGCAGGTATTGACTGAATGCTATCTACGGTAGATGCCAGGTAATGACTGAATGCTATCTACGGTAGATGACAGGTATTGACTGCATGCTATCTACGGTATATAGCAGGCATTGTCTGAATGCTATCTACAGTAGATAGCATGTATTGATTGAATGCTATCTACGGTAGATAGCATGCATTGACTGAATGCTATCTACGGTAGATAGCATGTATTGTCTGAATGCTATTTACAGTAGATAGCAGGTATTGACTGAATGCTATTTACGGTATATAGCAGGTATTGACTGAATGCTATCTACGATAGAAAGCAGGTATTGACTGAATGTTATCTACAGTAGATAACAGGTATTGACTGAATGCTATCTACGGTAGATAGCAGGCATTGACTGAATGCTATCTACGGTAGAACACAGGTATTGTCTGAATGCTATCTACGGTAGAGATTGAATGCTATCTACGGTAGATGACAGGTATTGACGGAATGCTATATACAGTAGATAGCAGGTATTGACTGAATGCTATCTACGGTAGATGACAGATATTGACTGAATGCTATCTACGGTAGAGAGCAGGTATTGTCTGAATGCTATCTACGGTAGATAGCGGGTATTGACTGAATGCTATCTACGGTAGATAGCAGGTATTGACTGAATGCTATCTACGGTAGATAGCAGGTAATATCTGAATGCTATCTACGGTAGATAGCAGGCTTTGTCTGAATGCTATCTACGGTAGATGACAGGTATTGACTGAATGCTATCTACGGTAGATAGCAGGTATTGACTGAATGCTATCTACGGTAGATAGCAGGTATTGACTGAATGCTATCTACGGTAGATGGCAGATATTGACTGAATGCTATCTACTGTAGATAGCAGGTATTGACTGAATGCTATCTACGGTAGATAGCGGGTATTGACTGAATGCTATCTACGGTAGATGACAGGTATTGACCGAATGCAATCTATGGTAGATAGCAGTTATTGACTGAATGCTATCTACGGTAAATAGCAGGCTTTGTCTGAATGCTATCTACGGTAGATGACAGGTATTGACTGAATGCTATCTACGGTAGATGGCAGGTATTGACTGAATGCTATCTACGGTAGATAGCAGGTATTGACTGAATGCTATCTACGGTAGATGGCAGATATTGACTGAATGCTATCTACTGTAGATAGCAGGTATTGACTGAATGCTATCTACGGTAGATAGCGGGTATTGACTGAATGCTATCTAATGCTATCTACGGTAGATAGCAGGTATTGACTGAATGATATCTATGGTAGATAGCAGGTATTGACTGAATGCCATCTACGGTAGATAGCAGGTATTGACTGAATGCTATCTACGGTAGATGGCAGATATTGACTGAATGCTATCTACTGTAGATAGCAGGTATTGACTGAATGCTATCTACGGTAGATAGCGGGTATTGACTGAATGCTATCTACGGTAGATAGCAGGTATTGACTGAATGCTATCTACGGCAGATGGCAGATATTGACTGAATGCTATCTACGGTAGATAGCAAGTATTGACTGAATGCTATCTACAGTAGATAGCAGGTATTGACTGAATGCTATCTACGGTAGATAGCAGGTATTGTCTGAATGCTATCTACGGTAGATAACAGGTATTGACTGAATGCTATCTACAGTAGATAGCAGATATTGACTGAATGCTATCTACGGTGGATAGCAGGTATTGACTGAATGCTATCTACGGTAGATAGCAGCATGAAAGCAGGTATTGTCTGAATGCTATCTACGGTAGATAGCAGGTATTGACGGAATGCTACCTACGGTAGATAGCAGGTATTGTCTGAATGCTATCTACGGTAGATGACAGGTATTGTCTGAATGCTATCTACGGTAGATAGCAGGTATTGACTGAATGCTACCTACGGTAGATAGCAGGTATTGTCTGAATGCTAACTACGGTATATAGCAGATATTGAATGAATGCTATCTACGGTGGATAGCAGATATTGAATGAATGCTATCTTCGGTAGATGGCAGGTAATGTCTGAATGCTATCTTGTCTGAATGATATCTACGGTAGATAGCAGATATTGTCTGAATGCTATCTACGGTAGATAGCAGGTATTGTCTGAATGTTAATTACGGTAGATATCAGGTATTGACTGAATGCTATCTACGGTAGATAGCAGGTATTTTGTAGGAACTGTGGTTCTTGAGTTATGTTGTAAAGTGGGCTGAAACAACAACACTTTTGTAAAACGTACATATAACTCATTAACAACAATAAATCAAGCAAGTTTTCAAAGTATATATGATTTGTAGAAATAAATTTTGCAAAACATCAAAGTGTTGTTTTTCAATAATATATTGATTACATAATGAAAATTAATTTTTTGTGTGGCTACTTCGACCAAAATTACCTAGTCTACCCTTAATAGTAAAAATGAAGAAGGGGTGGAAAGAAAATTTTGATAAAGCGGGATCCGAACGCGGCGGATTCTGGGTTATGTTAAGAAAAATAATATTGTAAAAGAACAATAATAATAATAATAATAATGGTGTAGTGTAAGAATGGTCCACGTCGAGTCCATTGAGAGTGGGCACATCTCCCCTCAGCTGCTTATCGTATGGGTTAAAAAGGTGGGCCCTACCCGTTTTGGCTTGTTTTGGACAACCATACACTTTGGCTTTAAAGCGATAATACACTACCGTATATATGTGACCCCTCGGCATAACTGAGCCCTGAAGTCGCCAATCATCATTTTTGAGATATTCAACCAAAATATTCTGCTTGAAATTAGCTTTAAAATGATGTATATCGTGTCTATAGTACTTGACATTAAGTAGTGAAAAATCAATAAAACAGTCAATAAATCCTTTGTTTCCTATTGTTTATTGTTAAGTTCGATGGAGCATATCTCAATAGTGGCACTGGCGACATCCGGGCTCAGTTGTGCCGAGGGGTCACATATTGTTAAAAAATGGCGTCAACCGAGCTTTCATTTTGAAAAACAAATTTCGGCCCGCTAGATTGTCTCAAATGTGGCCACCACTTTCAAAATCGTTCCGCCGCCCCTCGGTGCGTTTGGGGGTGAGGAGGTACGGGTGGTGTAAGGGGGTGGGTGGGTGGTGTTTGGAGATGCGTTTATTTTGAATATACCTACATTCTCAAGTAGATTTTGCAACTTAATATTTGTAGGTTAAAAACATTTAGTCCAACACTGGTCAAATTTTCCAAATTAACAGTTATTATAGATGACATTTTGGGCTATAATTCCATTGAAATCCATTCACCCCTATGGAAGACATGATTGACCTTAATCTCCCACACAGGGGGTGTAGATTTTAAATTTTAGATTTCGCCTATTCAGGTAACGCCATTTGAAATTTACACTCCCTGTGTAGATTATAGGGTCATGTCTTCAACAGTGGTGTATGTTGATTTCATTTTTAACCAACCATTGTGTTGTTTATACGTGCCCCTTTAACAAAATTTGATAAAATATACCCAAATATTCCTTTTAACGAATATTGTTTATTGGCCAACACAGTGGTTTTAACCAACCAACTATAAGGGAGTGTTTTGAGAGTGTACTGTAAACTATAAGAAATAAAGGTTCTAAACTTTTGTCACCGAAGGAGAACCCTTCCTCTTGAACCTCAAAAAATGGTTCTTTAATTTTTGAGAATCCTTAAAGGTTCTCTAAACATGCTAAAGAACCGAAACGGTTCTGTATCACATTTTTGGGGCAATTTTCGAAGGTTTAGAACCATAAGGGTTCCCCTGAGAGGACAACTTTAGAACCTTTTCAGAACCTTTAGCACAAGTCAACAGTCAATGTGGAATAAAAACTCAAGTATACTCATTATAGCTTATGATGTCACATCGTATGTTTAATAATGCAGAACATGTTTTCACATTATATCAATAATATAAACGCTAATTTTAGGCTAAAGACTCCCAAATGCTTGAGTTGAGAAGTGACGTCACCGCCGTTTGTACAGGGAATGTCATTCCAGCAAACACAATATTTAAACGTTATAAACTTGTTATAAACGCGTTATGATTTTGGTAAAACGTTTTAAACGGGTTATATAAAGGTCATGAGAACATCTTTAACGATTAATATGAAAAACACTAGGCCTATTATATACAGCAACATTTTAAAAATGTTGTCAAAATGTTATCGCTCAATATTTTTGACAAACATTTATGCTTGCATGGTGCAAAATATTTTGTCAACACTTAATGTTAAAATGTTTTGCAGCAAGTTTTCAAAACTGTTCTTACTCGACATTTAAACGTGAGGTCCTGACTTTTGTTAATAATAATTACCAATTAATTAACACTTTTAGGGCCTGATTCCAACATGTGCATGCTATACGTGTGTACATATAAATGCCATTATGGAATGTGGGCCTACTTCTGGATATGATGTTTCAAGTTCCGGGGGAAGGGGAATATAGGGGGTGGGAGCAAGTGAGTAGTAAATTTCATGCTACATTTTTACGTTTTCTGTTTTATCCCGAAACCCTTTGCTTGCAATTCGATGCGCACATCGTCATTGCACACGTTAAGCTAAATTTATACTCCATCGCTGGGTGCGATTGGTATTTGACCAATGGGGTACCGCGCTATTCCCAACGAAACAAAAAGCGCTTTACCTCATTTGCTAGAAACAATCGCTATCGCTCAGGTATGATATTATAAATTCAGCTTTAGGCTGGTCGAGGGCGCGCCGATGCGCAGTGACGCTGTATGCATAGACATGACGTATACATCCTCTGTCAATTGGTAAAGACTTCGGAATTATCAAAATGGTAATTTTGTCTCCAGGCGTGCACGGAGCCAAATAGAGCCCTAAACACTGGCCTCCTCAATTTTCTAGATTGAAACCAAGGGATTGATATGAAAAGTAAGGTACAGGCCTAGGTTTTTTTTTTAATAGTACAGCACACACCCCAGGGGGGGGGGGGCTACTCAAGTTTCCCAGCGTACACGTGCGTGACCAGAGACTTTCAAAACATACCCTAAACAGGAATTTACTACCTTTTATATTACTGCGGTTTTGCGCAACAGATTTTACCCCCTATACAGGTTTGTACCCAAAAGATACCCCTAAGCAGGATTTATCTGAAAGGTACCACAGCCTAGTTTTTGACAAAATAAACCCTTAGTACATAATTTATTGTTGTTTATAAGTTTGATATTTGCTTGATTTCAACAGCTACATTTATTTGAATAATTTGAACACCCTAAATTTTTATTTAGTGTTCGGACGGTCGGTGTCTCAAATCTATTACCCGCGGAAAGGTCCATCGCAGCAACAGTCGGAAGGCAGACGAAATTTACGTACAGTTGGCGTGGCACCACACAGACCGTATGGTACAACGAGGACGAAATGATAGGAATACTTCTGAGTGCATCTATAAGCATCGCAATGAGGGCAATAGTCTCCTTCGTTTCTGTAAAAACAAAATACAATAGAAAATTTATTTTGTACACAATTAGAGACCGTTCAATATTTAGGCCTATGCGTAGTTTTAAGAGGGAATAAATAATGATCCGATTTTTTTTTGGGGGGGGGGGGGTGTTCTATCTCTTTCTTTTTACTTGAACCATGATTGAGGAATGTTAAGGTTTAAATGGAGAAAAAAAAGGGGGGGGCAAAGGGGAATCAAAACATTTTGAGCGGACGCGAAGGAGGAACGCGAAATGCTTGTCGATTTTTTGGGTCAAAACTTCCAATCCCCCAGGCCTACATATTGAACGGCCCCAAGCTAAGTAGCTAGGCAGGGGCGTGTCCAGAAACCGGGACCCCGGGGGCTGAAGTCTGAACCTAAGTCTAGGCCTATTATATGCATCTATTTATAGGAATATTTTCCATTCAGCTCCATTCTTGGGAAATTTGATCGAAAAAGTGGCTATAAAATGCGTTCAAATTTCCTTCAAAATTTGTGAAATAGGCCCATGGATCCACTTTTGGGGCGCTTTTTTTCTCTCCTTTTGATTTTAGGGGGTACTATGCCCCCCTACCCCCACTGGCTATACCACTCTCACTCCCTCTCCCTCCCTCTCTCCCTTTCTCTCTCTCTCTTTAAGACCCGGGGTGCAGCCCCAAAGCCCCCCCGGGCACGCGCCTGCTAGGTCTTACAACAGCAGTTATAGTTATCGAATGCTTTTTTTCAAATCAATCATAACCATTCCTAGGTAGGTCCTTCTCAGGAAAAAACTACTGCTTTTTCATACCAAAACCATACTTGGCATGTATGTTACTTTGGATGAAAGAAGTAAAATAAGTCTTAAGGCTATGCTTTGGGTCACCTCAATTTTTCCTTAAATCCAAAATGGCGGCCAAAATCACCCAAATCCACTAAAATCCCTAAAAACGCATGTTTACACTCTTAGAATGTTATGGAACTATTTCATTTTACCTTCAACTTACATACACAATATGTAACGCATAACACAAAAATAGTTGATTCACTAAATGGACTCACCGTTGACCCAAACCAACCTGACCCAACTCAATATTTACCTTGATATATATGATAAAATTACACATTGAGTCCATGTGTCGTTATGGTCATAGTTACTCGGTCATACATGTAGTACACAAGTACTAAAACTTCAAATGTGCTTGTATGTTCATTCAACCATGATCATCAAAATAACAGACTCAACAAAGTGTACTTGAGTCCAATTCGCGAACGGATCATTTCATGCTAATTTAAAACCAGGCGGCGAATGGCATGATAGAGCCGGCAACTTGTGAAACCGCCCGGCCGTATAGCATTTTCCATACTCGGTTAGTTTTGTGGGGTTCATTATCGAACCCCAACGGTTTAGCGTGTATTTATATTATACTGCCAATAAAGTATCCTTACACTTGGAACAATAATCACAATTTCAAAACTGAACAATATTGGGGTTAATTTGTTTTTTAATAGATGCACTATCTAATCATGCACATTATGACACCACATTGAATCCAATGTGACTTTAAGAAGCAAAGTTACAAGCATTTGATTAGAGGAAGGTCCAGTTTTAAAAGTGACAAACGGGCCTTTTCAAAACGCCACAGACTAGACATTTGGTTTGAGAGTGGTGAATGGCTAATTTATGCGTTTGGCTTGAATGAAAGTTATGAAAAGTACAGAGAAGTAAAAACTGAAATAAAATCTGCTTTAAATAACGCTTCATTGAAGAAACTGTGTTGTCTCTTTGTTGCGATTGTTGGAATCTTTTTGCGCCTTGTATAGACCAGTTTGTCATTTTTAAAACTGGACCTTCTTCTATTCAATTGCTTGTAACTTTACTTCTTGAGGTCACATTGGATTCAATGTGGTGTCATAATGTGCAGGATTCGATAGTGCATCTATTAAAAAAACAAATTTTCCCCAATATTGCTCAGTTTTGAAATTGTGATTATTTTTCCAAGTGTAAGGATACTTTATTGGCGCAGTATATTTATTAACATAGGCCTATTTGTTTGTGATATTTCAAGCGTTTTAAAATTTCAAAATAATCCCATTCAATTACACGGTTGACGATGAAAATTTACTGTATTTAGAGAATGCAATGCGACCACCACCTGTTTAAAACAGAATGTGTGTACCATGGAGCTATTAAAGATGGAGAAGCAATAGATTATGTAACGCATTGTTCACTTGTGCCGATTTGAAATCTGACAAGCTATTCATCGAAAGGTACCTTTTGTTTGGGACAAAGGGCTTCCGCCATTAAATCGGTAAGCTGGCCCGACAGTGTTTTAACGCTTTACCTAGCAGGCTACTGTCAATAAGTGATCAAACGAAAGTCGCGTGAAAGCGCCTATTGGAACGAAAAGTACCTATTGTTACCATAAAACTCAAGGGTGTGATTGAGTAACCGTAAGCACAAAAGGCACACATTAGCCGCTGAAGTACAGTTCGTTGTCACCCTACTGAATTTAGGTGCTTCATTTAAATAAATTGAATGCGCTTGCTGAATGATTACACATCAAGGCTGCCATGTCTGCATGTCTATAGTACTGTATAATGGTAATAGCTACGTATACATGCAACATATAATAAGTATACCGGTATAGGCCTATATAAAAGTTGTTTCACAAATTGACATTTTATTTTATTTTAAGAAGGAGAATGTCATAAACAGTGGCGTACTGAAGGGAGGAGCTCTTCTGTGAGAGGTCTTGGGAGGGATGAGGGAGGTAGAGGTGGAGGAGGGATATGAAGAATGAGAGGGGGACTGGAGGAAGAGAGAAAGAGGAAGAAATGAAGAGAAATAAGTAAATAGATGTAAATAAATAGAAAGGTAAGGAAAATGATAGGAATGAGAGGGGACAAAAAGTAAGAGGGGATTGAGAAGGGAAGGGTGATAAGAAGAGGGAGTGATACTTTAGCAAGGAAAGAATAAGTACAGAGAAAGGAAAAGAAAGGAATGACAAATAAATGTATGCCTTATAATAATTATTATAGAAACTAAACACAGCCCCCCACATAGGCCTAACACTAACAGTACTTTAGGCAGCCATTCGATGGTGTCAATGCCTTTATGCGTTACGTATTTAAAATGCCCAGTCAGATGTATTTTACACCTGCCAAGCACAAGTCACCCAATTTCGAAAATTGGACGTTGAATGTACACTCTCATGAATATTGATTGGCAACATTTTTCAATATGTCAGCGCTCAAATCGGACACAATAGAACAATAGACCATTCAGTGCGTTGGTGTGTATACCCGACCTCTTGGATGTTGTTCTACCATTGGCCGTGGGTACCTTTTCAGTCCAAAGTGAGGTCATAAGAAAAAGGCAAATTTGCCGAAATTTCGCATGTTCAGCTGAATTTGGTCAATAGCAGACCACTTTACAAAGTACCGGCCCTTTTTAAAGGGCAATATCTCAGCAGCATCTAAATCAGCGACCTTCTTATCACATAGAGTTAATAACCAGCTGGTTATAAATGAGCAACTGCAAAAAATATCCACTCATTTTATGTCTAGCAAAATATTTGATGATAAGATAATGGATAATGAAATATATGTAATGATTTGTAGATTAAGGTCTAATATAGGCCTAAAACATGCCCTCAACTAGGGGGGGGGGGCGGAACGGGTACCCACGACCAATGGTAGAATAACATCCAAGAGGTCGCGTGTTTTTCTGTTTTAAATTAGCATGGAATGACCCGTTCGCAAATTTGAGCGCCATTTTGGATTCAAGTACACTTTGTTGAGGCCTCTGCATTTATAGCTATTTATTTTGATCATCATGATTCAATGAACATACAAGCACCTTTGAAGTTTTAGTACTTGTATATTATGACCATAACGACGCATGGACTCACTGTGTCAGAAGTATCATAGTCATATTGAGTTGGGTCATTGGTCAACGATGAGTCCATTTTAAGGATGAAATCAAAACTCAAAGGATGAAAAAAAGCACGGCGCCGTCCGGTTGCTATTGTTCTAAACAATTGGAACCGGGCGGAACTAGGTGGAACCGGCGGTTAACCACCGGTCGAGTTTCGACTTTATCCCTTAGTGAATTACCTATTTTTGTTGTGCGCATATGTTATCCGATATCATACATTATTATGTTTTGATGGATCCAAGTTGTGATAATATTGGATCCAAAACATAATAATGATAAAATGGATGCTTTACGCCCAATATTTATTGTCTCGCTATGAGTTGTAAAATATTGGACTCGACTACGTCTCGTCCAATATTTTAAAACTCATAGCTCGACCAATAAATATGGGCTCAACCGATCCAATTTTATATCAATATTAGGGCCTAGTCGCAAAATAGAACACAATTTGTAACCTAGGATTTACATCATGCGCTTGAAAAAATACAATAACTGTAACCTATAATTATTAACACCACAGAATGCATATTCGTACTTTTTTGATGGTATATATCGAACAGACAATTTATTAGTTCTGTGAAAGTAGTATTTCTAGTATTTGAGCGTGCACTTTTTCGTCCTGAAAATTGGGCGCGTTGCATGGACTTAGACATGATGTGAAATCAGCATATTTCAACGTAGCATCTGCGTTTTATTTTACGTTGGAATCCCATGGGAAATCGCAATGTCATTTTTTGTACGCAAAGTATCTATCACACACATTTCAATGGGCAATCTTTGCGTATGAATATTGCGTTTAAATTAAGTCCATTTTTAACACATCGCTGTATCTTTATTATAATGATTTGTTACAAACAAAAAGGATCATAATAATAATTAGACTTTCCTTCGTATGTTCATTATCTTTGACTGCCTTTAACATATTGTTATATATATATTATTATATATTATATTATATTATATTATATTATATTATATTATATTATATTATATTATATTATATTATATTATTATGAAATGGACACATTTTGTGCATTTTCAACGATGTAGGCCTATCTACGTCGATTTCGCATGCACGTGGGATATCTTCAAAAATAGCTAAATACATGACCTCGCTTCGATATACAGGAGAGTGGTTTTGAATAGATCAACGTACGTCCGATGTCTACGTTTGGAAATCGCAATATCTCTATTGCCAAACTACCATTAACACTACTAATAATGCAGAATACTTACGTGCATCTGCAGGAGTAGAAAAATTGCCATAATGATCCGCCATTCACTGGTATCCATACACCGTTGTAAGCATCAATGAGAGTATTGACTCCAAACGCAATATACCACGGGGTCCAACGGCATTGCGTTCCGCAAGGCTCTCCATCACTGACAACAGTGTCTACATCTGCTGTTTCATGTGCAAATCTGCCACCGACATCTGCTGTCATGAAACTTACTTGTGGATTTCTTTCTGCATATGCTTGGACCACTTCATCCCTGCAAGCAAATAATAGATGTGAATCAATTTCCTATATATATATATACAGTAAGCCAAATAATTAAGGTACCAGTTACGTTCACCCCTGTAGGACTAATTGGAACCAACAGCCAATATAGCTGCATCTTTTAGCTTGAATTTAAGACCTCATTCGTTGAAATTGTTCGAGAAATAAGGACACGACGATCCAAAAACCCAAGGAAGATGCAAATTTAAAAGAAGAACAGAAGAACTGCATGGCGCCGTGCTTTCATTTCACGAAAAACTACCGTCGTGCTTTCAATTCATTGACAAAATTGCAACTTTTTCTTCATTAGGTTTTGGATCACCGCATACTGCAGTTATTGTCCATTTTCCTCATCATTGACGCGTGACCTCTCATATAGTGCATGTTATAGCCTATGGGCATTGTGTGAAAAATAACCGGCCAATATTTAAAGTATTCTCTGAAATTCTAGAAAATATAGTTTTGTAACATGTCCTAAATTTGTAGCTAATTTAGGTGTTTGGAAATATTCGCACTTTGGTGTTTTAGGAAGGATTATGTAAACGACAGATAACACCAAAAATATGAAGAAATTATTTCCAAACCGTGTTAAGTCTGCAACCATTAAGTTTCTCATTTTCAAGAATGCTGGTTAACAATATGCACACTATTGTCTCATTTCGTACACAAAGGCACACAGTATTGTTACATTTCGTTTGCTTTATTTCGTTTGCTTTAAAAATGTTATGCTCATTGGTAGTGAGCCTAAGTTGCGTAATGATAAATGCTCTGCTTTTTTAGTTTCCATTGATGATTGTCAACTTGTAAGAGTTCATAGTGCCAAATGTCTTGGTGTAAAGATAGATTCTAAATTACTTTGGCACGATCATGTTAATTCAGTCATACAGAAATTATTTTGTAAAATAGGACTCTTGAGACGTCTAAAAACATTTCTTGACGTTCGCACTCTTAATGTTTTATATAAGGCTCTTATCCAACCGCAGTTCGACTATTGCAGAGTAGTTTGGTTTGGTCGCTTCAATGAAGATGTAGGCCTATACGTAAATTATGTGTTTTACAATTGAAAACAAAAGCTTGTTTTTCGTTGTGTTCTACTAATTTAAATTAGTAAAATAAACTGCTTGAGCGCATGCTACCAGGTTTACGATGTCTTACGATATATGTATACTAAGCAGACGTATGCGAGACTCGTAAATGAAGGAATTATAGTTGTGGAGTATAGGTCCTACCAATTGGATTTGGAAGTTCTACGACAATGCAACATTTAGTACAGCATCGATGGTTCGTAAACGCTGTCATCGCGGCGTTTACGAACTCGTTGTACCATTTGGTTTTACAAATCTCTGGTGGTTTTACGATGTTTTAAACATTCCCGCTGTTTCGATCATGTGCTCGTGCTTGCAGACGACTGATCGAGTAGCGGTTGTGCAGCGACAAACTTGAAAGTGGAAAACTATGCTAACAGATAATATTTCAAGTTATTTCTCTCAAAATGAGCACTAGATATTGTATTGATGGTGTAAGCTTCTTTTTGTATGATCAGAAATGCTGTGCCACATGTACAGTGTGGTCGTAAAGACTAAAAGTCATGATGCTGTGTCACATCGCATGTAATGATGTAAGCTTAAAGCTGTAAGCTTACATGCGATGTGAGGCAGTTGTGACTTTGCACACTGCACATGTGGCACCGCATTTCTTATCATACAGAAAAGAAGCTTACACCATCAATACAATATTTAGTGCTCATTTTGAGAGAAATAACTTGAAATATTACCTGTTAGCATAGTTTTCCATTTTCACAACCATCGTACATCACATTTGTACAATTGATTCGTTCGACCAGACAAACGAGTTCTAAACTTTGTTGAGCCTGTCGAACTAACCAAGATTAGTAGAAAGAGACATCGTTTTTACGATCTTATAACGTTAGTACGGCAGGTTTGAAATTCGTAAAGCGTATGCCGTACGAACAGTTTCATTGGTAAAGCAGACTTGTTCGGCATACCCAACCAATATAATAGCATCGCTAAACATGCCTTACAAATCACTAATTAGTAGAACGAGACATCGTTTTTACTAACTTTTATTTAGTAGAACTTACGAAATAATGTTTTCAGTGATATATATATATATAAAAGCGATGTGCTAGAATAATATTGCGTGCCAACTACCTTACGTCTTCTGATATAATGTTTCCTATATTAGGATGGGAATCACTTTCAAATCGTGCAATGTATTTCAAATCCCTGTTAATGTTTAAATGTCTTAACGATATATATATCCCCACAGTACCTTATCAACAGGTTTTCTTATGTACATGAAAAGCATAATGTGAACACCAGACAAGCTGCGTCCAATTTATTGGCTCTACCGCCTTGCACAAATGGTTATGACACTGTGTACTTTAAATCATCTTTTTCATACAGTGGGGTTGAGGTTTGGAATAAACTGAGTAATGATGTAAGAAGTTCAATAAATGTGCAGACTTTCAAGCAAAGTTCAAGTCTTAAATAAAAATTGAGCATGTACTTGTTTATGATGTATTTCAATTTTACTTTGAAAATTGTATATAGGCCTATTTCTGTATTTTAATTTTGTATTTAATATTTGTATAATTTATATAAATGACATGTTGAAAATTGTTGCCTTTTAATGTTATGTAAATGTATTGCAGGGCCCCATGTAACAGCTATCGGCTGAATTGGGCTACCCTGGATAAATATGAATAAAATAAATAAATAAATAATGACTTGTGAAGCCATTGATGGTTTTCATGGCATTTCTCAATGGTCACATAAACACTGTACCTTTGTCTTTCAAACAACACATGTAAAAATTATAATACACACATGATTTTAAATTACAGCAAAGGCACGTGTTTAAAATGTCCGAGAACTGCAAAAGTACAATGTGCATAGGCCTATGGCTAGTTTTGGGCCGGAATAAACACTATAGGTCCTCAGTTTGCTTTTGGTAAAATATGAGACATGGAAATGGGACGCCTGGGAACTTCAACAACTTTAGGGCTTGTATGAAAGCAACATTATTCTGCAAAAATGGTGAAAATGAAAAAGCAACTATTACAAACGACATTAATTATCTCCAAAATGAAACAGATTAAAATATAATGACTGGTCACGTGTGAGAGCTGGTACTCAGTACGATGATAACTGGCGCAAATCAAACAACAATCTGCGCATGCGTAGGTGGGATGACCGATACAACATGCTGGAAATGCACGAAAATTGCAAAATTCAATGTAAATAGGGCCTAAAATATTACAAAATGCTAAGAAAATTTTAATTTGAATATTCATATGAATTTTTATGGATGATCTCAACCTCAAATAAACAGAAAAGTTTTAAAAATAAATTTATCATTCAAACAATGGCCTCTCTCTATGTACCACTACTTTTTGTATAAATGTAACAATTGTAGAATAACAGTTATATTTTAATCACGGTTTCAAATATTTTCTAGGGAAACTCCCGTTTTAATGTCAACAGAACTGGCAAAAAAACTTAAATTTCCACGTTTGCTATTTTTGGCAAAATCAAAATGATTTCTAGAAAAAAAGCCTTGTTTTTGTCAAAAATAAAACATATTTGACCACGCATTTTAAATAAACTAAAACCTTTACAGCCCAACAAACATGGTTTAATGAACTGGAAGTTTGTGTTCAATTACTGTTCCAAAAGGCAGTATTCTGCCCCGGGGGGTATTCTCCATACTTTAATTCCAGAGAAAATATAAAATATACAACAATACCACATTTCGGCTTCTTACGGTATTTCCCGTAGCAAGAACGACTCATTTTCAGCCTCGCCAGTTAGATCATTGATTTTATGCTAATGCTGTTACGTAATCATGTGTGTGATATAAATTTTACATGTGTTGTTTGAAAGACAAAGGTACAATGTTTATGTGATCATTGAGAAATGCCATGAAAACAATCCATATATGGCTTCACAAGTCAACTCTTATTACATGCTGACCGACCCTCGTATAAGGTCAAGAAGTACGATTTCTATGGTATTTCCATGATTTCATTCCTATAGCCACGACATGTTTCTTCTTTCTTGTTTCTGCCACAAATACGACATATAAACGTGTTACCTCATGATTGGCCAAATGTAGTAGGCCCCTGATAGTCAATCAGTTTGACCAGGACTGTCAACTTTTCAGAATTGCATGGAGTGAGCAGCATAGGCGTAGATCCCGGGGGAGATGGGGATTTATCCCCCAATATTTTGCCAGGGGGATGAGCCATACAATCATCCCCCCCAATGTTGACGCCTGTATATGGGTTTCCAATCAAATTAACCCCATATTTGGCCATTTCAACCTAAAAAGTGCTAAATTTTTCGCGCTCCGCGCGAATTTATTCAACTTTTGTACAATATTTCACCAGTTTAGCTTTAATATTGCAAAATTTTTCGCACGCTTCGCGCGCATTTGTACCATAACCTTATTTTGTCGCCAAAAGGTGCTGACTTCAAGAATTTTTTTCTAACCCCATCCCCCCCAATGGCGAAAAGAAATCTACGCCACTGGTGAGCAGGGGCGTAGCAAGAGCCTCGTGGGCCATGGACAATGAGCAGTGCAGGCCGGGAGTGCAGGGCCCTTTTAACATCTCCTTTATCATGTTTATCAGCCCAATTCCTAACCCCCTTCATTTGGGGAGTGAGATATTAGAGAGTTCGCGAAATGCAGCTTGCAAATTTAATTTGACTTATAAATGTCGGGTATAAATATCATGAAAACGTTTTTAAAATGTTTTATATATGACAACACTGCAGCAAATGTTATTGTAAGTAAATATTTATGGCAAACATTTTTACAAAATATTTTGTTAAGGCCGTGTAAAATTAATATTTTGGTTCTCGTCCCTCCTCCTCAATTTCTGCGATTTGTCAGATTTTTTTTTTTTTTTTAGATTTTTCAATTTTTTTAGACTTTGGAATGATTTATGAAATCTTCATACATACAAATAAGTTTATTAGAGAACAAGCATTACTTCCAAGTCTTTTTGTGGTACTCTAGGGGGTTTATCCCTTAGAATTTCACATTTGAAAAAAAAAAAAAAAAAAAAAAAAATGCAAAAAACGACAAAGCAAAAATTTCAAGACCGAAAATACTGAAATGCTAATTTTACATTGAAAAAAAAAAAAAAAAAAAAACCTCCCTCCCTCATCAATTCATGAAAATCCTCTGGACGAGAACCAAAACATTAATTTTATACGGCCTAACACTTATTCAAATATTAAAACGTTTCGTAACAAGTTTCCAAAAATTACCTTTATATCGTTGGAGTTATCGTACAAAAACCACATTAAGGTAAAATGTCACTTTTTTGGTTGTACGGGGGTAAAATTTCAACTTGCTCCAACTTTGATGGCAAATTGTTCGGACAGGAATCATAAAGAATGTACTGTGTTCACCTACTGAGATAGAGGGCAAACAAGGTCAAATACTAGTACTACGCAAAATTGAGTTATCGTCAACACAAATGAACACATGGGTCCTGGAGCACTAACTCTATAAACCGATAACTATACCATGCGTGGCGAAGGGGTTAGTCAGTACAACTACAATGCATTGGGGAAAGGGCGACGAAAAAAACCCCATGTTCTACGGGCCCGACCGACCCAGAATTCGCGTTTTAAAAATCATGTAAAATCAGTCGTTTTGGGGCCAAAATTTATTAATTTTGGCTGAAAATGTATTAATTTTGGCTGAACATCTAAAGATTTTTTCAGAAAGTTTTAGTTTCAGATTTTTGACGATGACATTTTAGGGTAATTTTTGGTCTTTTATGGTAATTTTGGCCTCCAGAAAAAAAACACCCGACCGACCCTACTTGAAAGGTCCGTCCGCCCGTAGGGCCTATATGTAGAACAGTCATAGTTTTTTTCGTCGCCTTACCGTATTGATTATTAAGGTGTAAACTTACTCGAAGGTGCAGCCTTCAGATACAGCTTTAGCATCTACAAATACACACACACAGTGCAGATAAACAAACAGCCTGAGTCATGAAAATGAATAAAATATGGCATGAATTAAAAAATACTCGCAAAAGTGTCAAATGTGAGTATTTGTCATATCATGATGACAGAACCACGGTTGATAAACTATCATAATAATTATTTAACACAGAAGTCCATGTTTGGATTATGATATGTCCGTGGGCTGTGACTGAGACTAGTGATCAGTCCGTGGGTGTGTGTCCACGGTTCCACTCTTAAAAGTCTCTGCTTAAAAGTTAAAGCCATAATATAACATTTCTTTGCCATAAAAATGTTAGTTTTATGCTGTCAGATATATTCCTTTTACTGAGCCGAACAACTAAGGCAAAGCAACGAAAATTGGAATTAACTACCAGCGTCGATGTCGCCAATTATATATAATGTTGGTTTAATAAAGTACAATGTAATCATGATAATCGTGTAAAAAAAAAGAATTTTGAAAAATATTGAGGACATCCTCCTAGATCCTCGGCAAATGTTATAATATGGCTTTAACAACCACACACCGAATGATACGGGTTCACGGTTGTCGATGAAAACGGATGGGTGTGTGGTGTGTGTGTGTGGGGGGGGGGGTCGATATTCTCATTTAAATAGAAACACTTGCTACTGACCTAATGGGGTGTGGGTGTAGGACGGGGTGTGGGCCGTGGGTATGGGGTGATCAATGTCCTCTAAACCAAATAGAAATATCATGAATATTGGCTACATACAGGCTTGGTTTGTTGGGTGGGGTTGAGCGGCGGGGGGAAGGAGATGTGTGGTGGGGTGCGTTTGTGTCGGGGAGGGATTCGGGTGGGGTATGTCACGTATGTGTGGGGTGTGGGTGTAGGTGTAGGTGGTTTGTAGGGGGTTATAAATATTATGCATGGGGATGGTATAAAATATCAAAAAATAGGCCTAATCCGTTTTGGAGCATACTTACGATTATTTTCATGTCCATGTTTGTGTTCTTTAATTGAAATCAGTGAAAACGTATGGACAACGTATTCTGGAAAAAAGACGATAAATGAACGAGTGAGTTTACACTTAAGACCAATGTCACCTCAACAATTTGGCGTTACAAAGTGTCTTACATAATTAAAGCCATAAACAACGATATATCAAAAGTTTTCGTTCTCCCGAGAATCATCATGATGCATGACACTCTATATGAAGCCTTAGTATCTCCTTTATAGAATTCATATCATTTCTCTTGTGTGTCAGCTTTATTTGTCTCAATATTTGAGTGCAAACACCACTAGGCCATGCTCCACTCCAACCCGCCTTAAATGCATAATAATTATACGACTTCATGTCGAAATTGCCCTGTTGACCTACAAACACAACCAATTTGGCTGATTGCTTTTAGGTGTAAGTTGTGACATATGAAAACATTACAATAGCTTTAAAAAATCAGGGTTTAAAAAATGAAACAATTTCATATTACAAGATCGCTTTGTACATTAAGTCTAAAATAAAGGACCGATCGTTATTTACGGCAGGGGGAATAAGCGTTTTAGAAAAAATATCAACAAAAAAATCGCCCCCCGCGTCCGCTCAAAATTTTCAGATTACCCCATTGTTTTCTCGAATTTCTCCATTTAAAATTTAACAACCCCCCTCCTGGTTCAACGACAAATTTCGCGTTCCCCCCTCAAGACCCCAAAAAAAAAATTCGGGTTCCCCCCTCAAAATGCCCATTCCCCCTGTCGTAAATAACGATCGCTCCCTAATGGCAGTATATCAAAATGTCTATACCACGTACCAGGCCTATACCAGGCCTGCACCACTTTTTTTTCAAAATCAGCACCCCCAAACAAAATCTTGCGTACGGGCCTGGTCTATGCACTGATACCGTGACGTGTCTTGTCAAAACAATTCAACCACCAAGTCTTTTTTCGGTTTAGCATAAGAAACCATCCATGGCTACAAGGATGTAAAGCCCACTAATTTGGCAAATTTCTCCCGGTTAGAGGAGAAGTAGCATAAAAAAATGGCAATTTTAATTTTAATTAAAAAAAATTAAAAATGTATATCTTCAATACGAAAGATCAATATTTTCAAATGATACACGGCTTATAGGAAAAGTACTAAAAAGTACATATCATTAGATTTATAAAGTTTACTTCGAGGACTGTTAAAAATATCAAAAATATCAATATTTAATACTTTGCCATTAAATTTGTATTATATCGCAAATTTAAAAAATCCAAATTATTTGATATCATCAGGACATTCTTCGTATTCAGAATGCAATTTGGTATGTCTGATGTGCTCTCAGATCCCCACAAAAAAACTGTGCAAACGTTGCACATTTTACCTGAATCTATAGAAAAAATAACCACATGTATTTGAATGTGGCTTTTATGTTTGTTTGGTGTTAATGGCAATTTTAATGATTTATCCTTTACTGTATAAACAATTTCAACTTTTTTACACCATCGCTGGGATCACTTATAGGCCTTTAAGCAGCAACACATTCAGCTATCTACTGAAGATAGCATTATTCCTATACCGTAATTCTTATATCGAACCGGCTAAAGGCACAGTCCAATGAATATGAATAATATAACCTCTTGGGTATAATGTGATGTTATGTCCGTGAAAACAAGCCGAGCTTTAAAACAATGTTTTGCTGTCTCATCTCGTGAATCTCTTCTTGAATTACCATTACTTTCAAGAAATAAAAGATTTCTTTGAAGAAATAAAAGAACGGAATCCGAAATCCTAAAATAACGTGCTTAATGTCGAAGTTATCATTTTCGTTTCTTCCAAAACGATGTGTTTCATTTTCATGTCAATTAAAGAAAACAGAGAACAAATAAGCAAGCACAAAACAACAACAACAAAAACCAACAACAACAAAGGCAACCCATGAAAAAAGGTGTACTTACATAAGTTGGAGTAAACTATCTGATGGTTGTAGCAACACTGTTGCTTTCTTGATGTTCAGATAGTGAAGAGTTTGCTGGTCCGCGTCAGAACTGAACTGATCAGTGCGATGCCGCAGCTTTTATGCATTTTCTAACCCGGATTCAAAAATTAACAAACAACAACAGGTAGTCTGATCTTACGGTACAAACTTATGACGTTAATATTTTGCATAATAATAAGAATTCATTGAGTCATCGTTCTGATATTTGACAATGTTTGAAACACCTTTCATTTGACAATCACAATAAGGATATTGCTGTAGGCTATTATAGGCCTATGTCGCCGACAGGTACCATGATACTCTTCGACCTTTTTGCTGCAAATATAAAAGGGTGTTGTTGTCACAGGCCACACGACTGCATGTCGGTATAGAAAACTTATTTTCTACCTCCATGTATACGACGCTACAACCGTGAATTTGTAGTTTGGAGTATTGCGGATCTGAGGGAAGCATAGACGGCGACAGCGAGGGGGGAGGGGGCACGCACCTTCATTTGGGGCTAAAACAGTCTGAAATTGACATTTTTTGCGAAGCGCCGCGCAAAATAGTCCCAGAAAAAACAAGAACAAACTATTCTTGTCCCTCGACTCCCCTCCTAAATTTTCGCCGCCGCTGGAATGAACCAGATCCCTATAGAGTGGCATTGCATATTAGGCTGGGGTTCTAGCCCCGAATTCGAAATCCTGTACTATTTTGCTAACCAGTTTATCTTACGAACAACCCGCGTCGTCAATTGTATCCAGCACACACGGGTATCACGGACGCTTATAATAATTCTTTCTGCACACATAGGCCTATGGGCCGCAATAACCTAAATTTTACCTAAACTTTATAAATTTGGTCAAGACTTTAGGATTAGCGTATTGCTGCCTGCCCGGACGGGGAGGGGGTGTATTAGAGAGAACAAGTTCTTTAGGTTAGAGTTTACTAGGGCAGTGGTTCCCAAACTATAATGGGTCATGACCCTTTTTTTGGGGGGGGGACTTGCCGGAAAACATAAAAGAATACATCTCTGTGCATTGAAGTGATGGGTACCATCGTATTGGTCGGTCGGGTAACCCCATTTGGCCCATTTTAGCATTTTTAGCCCTTTTATATACTTTTTAGCCCTTTTACGTCAAAGTTTACCCCCTTAAAAGTTGGCTTCTCCCCCTCCCTTGCCCCCTCTGAAAAAGTGCTGACTACGCTTCTGCATAATATCCCTACCACAAATCATCGCCAATGATCGATGTCCAAAATTATGTATTGGTATTTCCGGGGGAGCCCATGCATGCACCTGCCAGTACTCATATGGCTTCATCAGTGTCAGGTTTCCTTATTCCTGCATAGTCTGGATGCTACTTAGACTACCCCGTAGTCCACTTGCCCATTGTGCATACTCTGGATATTGTATTTAAGCTTAAAACTCTGATTTAATTAATGTGTGCACAATTGATAGATTTTCACATCTGATCAGTCACCCTACTCCCTCTGTTTGTTAGCTTCCCAAGTGGACTACTGACATTGCCTTGCGGTTAAGATTTTTAACACGGGACTCTATGTTGACTGGCCCCCAGTCTCGGTTCGGTTCCATCTCTGGATAATGTAACAATAAATAATTACGTGATGCCCTATGAAAAAAAAAGCCAACTCCCCCCCCCCTTATTTTCTTCAATGCCAAAAACCCATTCCTCTTCATCCACAAATCGACGCCACTAATTACACCCACCACAGTCAACCATGCAGCAATATAGAAATATACTCGTATTATAAGTGAACGCGAAAGTCCATTGAGCGCTGATTCAGGGTTGATTTTTAATGCTATGTAATCTACATTACCAGTCGTTCTCCATGGACCCGAGGGAGGGTCTAGACTCTATGGAGAGTTAGGCCAATTTCTGGCCTAACTAAAATTGTCCATGATGTAATGCATCTTTAAATGGATCTGCCTTGTGATTGGTCGCCCATACCTCGCTATGGTTTAAATCGTCTGGGCCCGCGCCATTACCATTAACTACACCGTAAACAACTGTCTGTGGTATTTGCGGCGCTTTTGTGTTGACGCGAAAGTTAATCTCTCATCAAACATCTAGCGCGTCCATGCTTAGTACTTGTGGTTAATGGACTGATAAACAAGTATGCTTGACAGTGTGTTTTAGAGAGCAAAGTCCAGGGGTAAAGTTCTGCTTACAATTCAAAGTTCATAGTCGAAATTTCGGGGTTCGCTATCAATAAACTGGTAGATTCCAAAATCAGAATTGTTCAGTATTAAAGTGAGCCGTTATAATTATGCAAGATAATGTTGCATTCAATTACTTTTATTGTCACTAATCGTCTGATATTTTAACTCTTTATGACCATTTTACTATTGAATACTTTAATTTTAATAAACATCAGTATAATTTTGAGTTCAACGAAATGGGTTCATCATGACTAATAATAACATATTTTTAATAAAATTCGACTATGGCATAGTCTAGATGCTACTGCAAATACCACAGATTCAGATATGCCTCATATTTAAGCAGCTTTTGAACACTATACAGATTTTCAATTTAGGTGCGTTTATACCTACCATGATATCAATGGTCTATGCATGTTGTCTATATCAATCTACCGTAAAATGGGGTAACTTCGGTCAGCGGGGTAACTTTGGTCAGGCTATTTAAACCCCTCGGACACCCTTAAAAATTGGGGGTTTTTTTCAACTTCAAAGTGTAGAAGGGAACCCTAATGTTAATTAGAAATATAATTGGTTTTGCTGGGAAGCAGTGGTTTAATAAAAACTCTGAAAATTGACCGAAGTACCACAAATATATGGGCGGGTCCCATTTTCCATAGAGGGAGTAATACTTGTACTCCCCCCTGTATTATGACTTTACCAATATCTTCTACAACTGGAGTGAGTACAGTAAAAAGAAGTTACCCCAATTGTCTATTCTATTCAAAACTCATACTCCCTCTGTGGAAGACTAGCTAAGTCTTCCACAGGGGTAGTGTGGACTTTAAATAGAATAGGTCAAGTCGAGCCAATAAAAAACGTTGTCTTTGTTGGAGCTAAAAATGTTCAAGTTTCATGAAGTATTTTTATATTGTCATATTTTCATAATATTCAAATAACAAGGCAAGTCAGTCGTTTCTATATACTTAACGGTACCTTTCCATCATTAGAGTGCTACCCCCGGATTCTACTGCCGCTATAATATTATTATTTCAACTGTATTCCTATAGTACGGTCTACCTTTGGAACAGGTGACAAATTTCAACATAAATCGTGTCACTATTGAAACATAAGGCGATGATTTCAGCTGTATGGTCAGGGCCGGATTTACCTTTTTGGGAGCCCTGGGCCAGGCCAAAATTTTGAGGCCCCCAGCGCATTGTAAGGAAGGCATGTGTCTTCAAGTGGCCAAGTTTTAAGATTTTACTACATTTGCACGCGAAGTACGCGAAAAAAAAAATTTAGACTATTTTAGCCCAAATTGAAGCTGAAATGTACAATATAACAGGTTAATTTTGGTACCCTATTTTGGCCCAAAACATAGTGTTTTCGGCTAAAATAGAAAATACACACTGACAAGGCAATTTTGGGGGCCCCCAAAATTTGGGGGCCCTGGGCCCGGGCCCATCTGGCCCTATGATAAATCCGGCCTTGTGTATGGTATGCGGACACAGTCTATTTCTAACCTAAAATTGACACGTCATCCAGGATAGAACTGTATGTTCTTGTCCTTTCTTCACTAGAAATTCTGGAATCAATTTACAGAGTAAATTTTATTCTGGTTGCATAAGACTGGGGGGAGGGGGTATCCCTAGAAGATAGCAGATATTGTCTGAATGCTATCTACGGTAGATAGCAAATACTGTCTGAATGTTATCTACGGTAGATAGCAAATATTGTCTGAATGCTATCTACGGTAGATAGCAGATATTGTCTGAATGCTATCTACGGTAGATAACAAATATTGTCTGAATGGTATCTACGGTAGATAGCAGATATGTTTTGAGTGTTATGTACGGTAGATAGCATGTATTGTCTGAATGCTATCTACAGTATATCAGATATTGTCTAAATGCTATCTGCGGTAGATAGCAGATATTGTCTGAATGCTATCTACGGTAGATAGCAGGTATTGTTTGAATGCTATCTACGGTAGATAGCAGGTATTGTTTGAATGCTATCTACGGTAGATAGCAGGCATTGTTTGAATGCTATCTACGGTAGATAGCAAGTATTGTCTGAATGCTATCTACGGTAGATAGCAGATATTGTCTGAATGCTATCTACGGTAGATAGCAAATATTGTCTGAATGCTATCTACTGTAGATAGCAGATATTGTCTGTATGCTATCTACGGAAGATAACAGATATTGCCTAAATGCTATCTACGGAATATATCAGATATTGTCTGAATGCTATCTACGGTAGATAGCAGATATTGTCTGAATGCTACCCAGTGGGCACAGGTTAGGATTTCGACGTTGTATCAACGTTGATACAACGTCGAAATATAACCTAACCTGATTTCAACCCGATTTCAACCTAGAGATTGGTTGAAATCAGGTTGAAATTTCAACGTCGATACAACGTTGAAATTTCAACCTGATTTCAACCATGTTTCAACAAACTTTCAATGCAAAAATTAAGGAGGTTGAAATCAGGTTGAAACTTCAACGTTGATACAACGTTGAAATTTCAACCTGATTTCAACCAATGTTTCAATGCACAACTTAATGATGTTACATAAAATAAATATGCATATGCCTAGTATAATACATGTTTAAAGGTCGATAGCATTGAAATTTTAGCCAAGTTTTTCTATATATCCAGGCCGCATGATCTAACGATTTAAACCGAACTTCCGTTCCTTCTTCAAGTGGCGCGCGCGCGTGCACTACCTCAAATACTTACGCGAAAACACCGGGTGGTACGGGGTATGCCCCGTCGCCGCTCAATTGGCGGGCTGATGTTGATATGGGAATTCCTACAACATGGTGAAGTTGGTGCAAAAGACGTTCACAAACACTTGTTAGGGGGGGGGGCTGATGCAAAAGGGTGGGGAGGGGCTTTAGTTTTGACCCTCCTAGGGGTAGAGGAGGGGCCTTGAAAAAATGACCAAAAATTTTCCCAGGAAAATTGAGTTTATATGATTTTCTATGGGATTGACCCATAATTTTCATGTCAAAGGGGGGGGGGGGGCTGAATTTTTAGAGATCTGAAAGGGGGCGGAAAACTTTCGCGATGATATTTTTTTGCATCAGCCCCCCCTAACAAGTGTTTGTGAGCGGTCCCTAATATGCCTATTCGCATATCTTCAAACTATTTTACTAACCCGATCATATCGCCCCGGGGAATTGCCCGGGTATCGCCACGGTGGCATAGCCGGTGTAGTAGCTACAAGGTCGGCATATCGAGGTCGGCACCCATACGCGGGAGGCAACCGGGTGTGGGAGTGGGTGGGCCGGCCGCATCATAGGCCTATGTTGTCGATCATAGTCGGAGAAAGCAGGGGAGAGTTAGGGGGGCACGCCCTCTCTAATTTTTTTTCATGGGGGACGGCAAGTGTTTATAGGTAGGCCTATACCGCACGTTTGCAAGATATTGTGGGTGGGTATGTACACGCGTGCACAATTATTGTGTTAACAAGCGTTCGCAAATGTTTGCGAGTACGCACTCATGTTTACAAGTGTTCATGGGTACGCTTGCGTACATTGCCGGTACGCACGCACGTTCGCAAGTGTTTGCGAATACGCATGCGCGTGCGCAATTGTTTATGGGTACGCATGCACATGTTCAAGTCTTTATAGGTACGCACATGCGTTTGCAAGTTATTGCGGGTACGCACGCGCGTTCGCAAGTGTTTGCAAGTATACACATAATGCATACACAAGTGTTTGCAAGTACAAACGCACGTTCTCAAGTGTTTGGGAGTATACGCATGCACGTTCGCAAGTGTTTGCGTGAATACACTCGTTCTCAAGTGTTTATGCGTACGCATGCACGTTCGCAAGTGTTTGCAAGTACGCAAGCGTATGCGCAAGTGTTTACGGGTACGCACACGCATGCGCAAGTGTTGATGGGTACGCACTTGTGTTCGAAAGTTATTGCGGGTACGCACGCGAGTACGTTACGCAATCGAGTTTGCAAGTGTTTTCAGTACGCATGCCCGTTCGCAAGTGTTTATGGGTACGCGAAAGTTATTACGGGTACGCATGCGAGTTCGCAAGTGTTTGCAAGTGCACACTCGCGTTCACAAGTGTTTATAGGTACGCACGCACATTTGCAAATTATTGAAGGTATACGTACGCGCGTGCACAAGTGTTTGTGAGTACGCACACAAGTGTTTATGGGTAGGCCTACGCACACGCGAGTGCAAAACTGATGCCACTGCCACGAGCGGGACGGCGCATCAATCAATGACATAATGCCTTGAATGTGTCCGTTTGTTTGAACTTGATGTAGGATCTGGATTTGGATCTGGATAGGTAAGCAGTGAATTCTGCATCACGCTAGAGTTGTAGGCTAGTCGGCCTAGGCCTATGAAACATGTTGAAAAACAATTTCAAATTTGTGGAAATTCGTTAGTACTGGTCGCATTTTTACCTAAAAACATGTTTCTAATCCTAGATCACCATGTTTGGACATCCGGGTTGGACATTCAAAAGTTTAAAAAATTTTGGATTAAAATTGTAGTAGTATCGCTTTCGCCCAACACTTTTCCAGAACGGATATTGCCCAATGTACATCAGTAAGCAAAAGGAGTTGTACGCGTACGTGTGACGAACATAAACTTGAGGCCTAAATTTGCAAATAAAACAGGTTAGTAAACATTTAAATTTTTTTTAAAGGTCTACTTGACTTTTGGACACATTGCTGGATTTATATTTCAACTTGGTTTTCCATTTTGTATCATCAGGATATGTTAAAATAGTTAAGCTTACTGAGCAGTTAAATTACATGCCTGCTGCACATGCCATGCATGCTGTACAATCATGAATGCACCATTCGAGACACGAAACAGTGCCTTGAAGTTGACATGCTTAATGACTTGTACTTGTACAAGACCCAGTCATGCCAGTTTGGAATATTTGCTGGGGGCAATCAGGCCCGTAGTCTGGATTGATTGGGGGGTATTGATTTTGAAAAAGTGGACTTTTTTCAAAATTTGGAACTTTTGGACTGGGCGGATTTGGACATTTTGGACGGACCAAGATTACAGAAGGCATAAAAACCTCTATTTTTTCGCTCGCTGCGCTCGCAAATGGGACTTTTGGGTTCAAAAAGGGGAACTTTTGGGCCTTTGGCATTTGGGGGTGGTGCTGGCTACGGGCCTGGGGGCAATGCAAATGTTTATTGTATAATTAAGAAACTAGGCCCTCTAGCCTAGCCCTAGTCATATCATGCAGCAATGCTCATGTGCTAGGTCATTACAATCGCAAATTTTCAATTTGCGATTGTACTGTTTTTTTGGTCAGTTCTTCTTTCGTTCTTTCTTCTGTCAAACCTATAACGAGTCATCGTAGCCATATGCTCTAGGCCAGTGTCCAACTCAGGGGGTCAAAGGTCATATGTCATTTATGGCCAAAATGTGATTTTCACTAAAATGCTTCATCTTCCACAAATTACATAATACAATGACGTCACTTGCATACCTGCATCGCCTTAGCCAATGTCTAAAAGTTGTACAAAGAATTGGGGTCAAAGGTCATTAAGAGGGGGGGGTCTCACAATTGCATTATCTCGACATCCGTAATGGGTATGGGGCTCAAACTCGGTGACAACAAATCTCATGACCAGGGCCGGGGGACATTTTACAGGGGTCAGGTCAAAGGTCAAATTTTAGAAATGCATTTTCTGTAAGGGGTAAGGGACTCAAACTCTGTGACAACAAACTGACCAGGGGAATATATTTAACACTTTGCAGGGGTCAGGTCAAAGGTTATCTTGGGTCAAATCTTATAATTTCTTCTTCTGGACTCAAACTCATTGACAGCAAATCTCATGACCAGGGAAACATTTTGCAGGAGTCAGTGAGTTCAAAGGTCATGCAGGGGTCAAATTTTAGAAATGAATTTTTTGGACATCTGTAAGGGGTACGAGGCTCAAACTCGGTGACAACAAAATTAATGACCAGGGGATATGTTGGAACACTTTGCAGGGGTCAGGTCAAAGGTTAACTGGGGTCAAATCTTATACCGTAATTTCATTTTCTGTAATGGATATGGGGCTCAATTTCGGTGACAACAAACTTCGTGGCCCGGGAAACATTAAGGTCAAAGGTCAGGTCAAATGGTCATTAAAGAGTTACATGCCTTGCGATTGTCTGCGCTCTGTAAGCGCAAATCATTATCTCTAGTGTATTTTTTTTAGACATTAAGTTACTGGTAGGGCAGACTAGATGTGTCTTTGATGATTTGACATGAATTTCAATGTCAAAATGACAATTATTTTAAAAAATAATAAACTGAGTGATAGTGATACCAAGTTCGTGGAAGTCCACATCCCACTGACAAAATGATATTTTAATAAGCGCAGAATTATGAAGCATACATGGCCCAGGCCTATAAATATGGCTAGGCGTAAATAGTAGTACCAGTAATATTTAGTTAGACTAGGCTAGTGGAATTTGTGGAATAAAGTTCTTTTCAAATAGATAGAGCTTAAGAGCTCGGATAGCAACGTTTTCACGTATTTTGTGTGGGACCTGAGAGCACATCAGACATATCTAATTGCATTTTGATTTGAATACGAGGAATGTCCTTCTATTACGGTATCAAATAATTTTTTGAAATTCGAGATTAAAAATTGATATTTTTGAAACAGTCCTCGAAGTAAATTCTATAAATCTAATGATATACTTAAAGTGTATGTAGCTGGGACGAGCGGCCGTCAATCATATGAAGATATAGATTGTTCCCCAACAAAATTTAGGTCTTTTGGGGAAAAATCTATATATGAAAGGTCAAATTTGTCAATTGATAGTTGGCTTTTCATCCCAGCTACATACACTTCAAGTAGATATCATTCGATTTATTAAGTTTACTTTGAGAACTGTTAAATGTCAAAATTGCCATTTTAATAATTTGCCCCAAAATTTTTATTGCATCGCGAATTTCAAAAAATTTAAATTATTAAATATATCAGAAGGACATCCCCTATTCAAAATTAATCATGTTAATGTTCGTTTGTGCTTCCTTGGTAGGCCTAGTTGCAACCGTTTAGTAAACATAACGGGTAGGCCTATATCTAATCTTTTCTGAGAGACTTAAGGTTAAATTACAAATATACATCATATGACCCTAATATTAATAATCTACTTATCTTCGTTTTTAATAGGCTAAATGAATTATGAACTTTATTCAGTATTTGTATTCACGAGATTTAGACCCTTAAAGCTATAGGCCTATACCTTCCAAGTTATTAAAGGTCGTAAAGATCTTCCTCAAATAGATTCAACATTAAGGTGCAATCTGCAGTTCTCTAGAAAGAAAGTGAGGCTATTTTTAATTTTTCATTAAACTTATCACTGCTCTATGTCAAAAATATCATGTTCTCTGAGTATGCCTACTTTAAACATGTGCAAGCATGAGCCAATTAGTGTTGAACACTCTTTAGGCAGATTTTTTAGGCAGAAGATTTCACATCCCCAAATAATTTCTCTAGTCTAAAGCATGTGTCTAAAGGAGCAAAGATAAGTTATACTTTCCCTCTTTTTGGTCCCAAGAATGGCCCTAAGAATTGTTCAGCAGAATTACCCTAAACAGTCAGGAGTAACAGGTCTACCTTCAGTAGGCCTATGCCTATTTTACATTAAGCATATTAATCGTACTGTAAGTCTATGTCAAATATAATGTTTTTGTATGTGTAAATTATGGAAATAATTGTATTTTTAAATCCCTAAATTGTTATTTTTGTCGTTACAGCTGACCTGTTGTTGTGCCACGTGACAATGGAATCAAAACAAGATTGGCCATGCAATAGACAGACTATAGTCCATGACAATGTACAATGTATAAAGCATCAAGAAAATTGACTTAACTTAGAAAGTTTAGATGCAGCCAAAGATTTCGGATGAACTGACAACTTGAGAGAGCCATAATTTTAATACAAGAGCACGGTCAAATCAAAGATGGAGTAAACTGGCACGGCATGGCATGGACCAACTCCTACACTGAATAAAGTCCATTGTTGAGCAGTTGCTGCCACATACTACTCATCCGTTCAAGATCTAACTTAAGTTGTTAGTCATCATTCATTCCATATAGCCCGCAGATGGAATGAACTCACGCCTCACATTCCAGGAACTGTGAAATGGACCAGCTTCAAAAGTGTTTTGGTCAAAATGTGATTTTTGGTCAAAAATGTGCAAACCCATCAGCTTAATGACAACAGCTGTTATTGCTTTGATATGTGTCTTGACATAGAAAGAACTAAGCAAGCAAATACAGATTCTGGTCTAGATTTTCTTAATATTGGTATTGATGACATCATCAATGCGATATAAGCCTACTGATAGGGTTGACGTTTTCGATGCTTATCTCCTTCAGCTTAAACTGAGCACGACAAGGATCCTTTGAATACGTTGAAGGGTGGATTGCAAACGCAGAACACTTCCACAGCTATTGATCACACTATCTGTATATGATCTGATCAGCAGTCTAAGAAAGTTCTGTGAAGTTCTTCGATGAGAAAAATAGAAGTATTCAGTTGTATAATCTGTCAACAATTTCAAGTTTAGTTATACGTGTAAAAGTCAGGACTTAGAAACCATAATTATGTTAAAGATATCTTACATGGTATCAGAAGTTTTAAGTAAGTTGTAACGTGAAAAGAAGAAAAACTTGAGATTTTTACTCAAGATTTTTACGCAAGCCAGGGGAAACCCTATATTAACATTAAGTATAATGGGCACATTGCATCCAGTACATTCTGAAAAGGTTCCAAAAGGGTCAAGTTCTAAAGTGTCCTCCTAGTACATAGGCCTATGGATAACCCTCGCACTTTAACACAAACAGCTTTCTGAAAATTCACGAGTTCTTTTGAGAACCATAACTAAATCTAATGTATTTAGGCTCTAAATGTCCAGCTCTAACACTTTTTAAACAAATACACACGTTTTAAAGGAAGGCTCCGCCTATCACAACATTATGCCCTATTATATGTAAGAAAAGTAATTATCAAGCACGAATCACGTGGTTTTATCTAAAACAAACTCATGGCGACCATGTGATTCGTGCTTGATTATTATTTTTCTAACATAAATTTATAAGGCATGATGTTATGATTGCCGGAGACGAAGTGCTTAGGAATAAAAGAAAATATTGTTTTCCACATTTTCACGAAACGATAGGTATTTTTTTTTTTTCCAACTCCTAAACATCACAAATCACAAATAAAAAGCTTACATATCTAATTTCTAAAAGTTTAAAATGACTTTCAGCCCAAAATTCCAAGCAACCTTGAATTTTCGATGTGTGACACACATCTCCATGGTAGGAAGTCCTATGATGTTGTTACTTGTTACATACATGTATCTAAACATGCATGTCACTTAGCCAAACGTTAACAGTGTTGAAGACGGGATATAAGTGTTCAGGATGCGTTTATATACAAATTGTATCAAAGTATGATACATGTAACCATGGTAACGTAACTTGAAAATCAAAAGGACGGAGCTGATTTTATTTTGGATTTGCGATGTGTAGGAGAATATGTTTCAAAATATGAAACCATAACTTACCCTGAATTCAAACTCTATTAAGGGATGGAGTATGCACGTTTGGACAGTATTTATTGTGGGACATTAGAGCACATCAGACATATCGTTGCATTCTGAATACGAAGAATGTCCTTCTGATATTAAAAAATTTTAATTTTTTTTAAATTCGCAATGTAATACACATTTGAGCAAATCATTAAAAACTGATATTTTTAATATTTAACAGTACTCGAAGTAAACTTAATAAATCTGATAATTTTTTCCCCAAAACACCAAAAAAATTAGGTCTTTTGGGGAAAAAATCTATATCTTCAATATGAAAGGTCAAATTTTTCAATTGATCGTCGGCTTTTCCTCCCAGCTACATACACTTTAAGAATATATCATTAGATTTATAAAATTTACTTCGAGGACTGTTATATATCAAAAATGTGAAAAATATCAAATTTTAATAATTTGTCATAAAATTTGTATTATATCGTGAATTTAAAAAATGAAAATTATTTGATATCAGAAAGACATTCTCCGTATTCAGAATGCAATTCGATATGTCTGATGTGCTCTCATGTCCCACAAAAAATATTCATTCCAGATCCCTTAAAATTGCATATTATGTTCTAAAGACACAAAATAAAATTAGAAACAATTTTCTCAATTTCTTGAATAAGGACCTTAAAATATCCCAAATTTTGGTCAAAATTTTTGACCCATATTTTTGATTAATAAAAAATTATTGAGAGAACTGTTTCTAGTTTTGTGTCTTTAGAACATGCATGTTTTTTTAAGACACACAAAACTATTTAAAGTGTTTTTGGTGTTTTCCAGCTAAGGCGGCAGCCACTATGAACGTGGCTATACCATCTTGAAAAAAATAATGGATTACCTTGTTCTGCAGCTAGAGCACTATAATATTCCTGGTTGATTTTATACCAATAATAGGTGAAAGAAGTGTCCTGTATGTACATGTGTTTGTTGTTGTTTTCAGCTAAGGCAGTTGCCATTTATTACTATTACTTGCATTATAAAGGTACAAAAATGCTTTGTCAACTCTATAATAACATGTTAATATATCGTGCATCTATTTTTCAAAAGTGTTTTAGAACGTTATTAAAACGTTTTTATACCCTTTATATAAACCAACAATAAAACGTTATATGTAAAATGTTTTGTGTTTGCTGGGCAACTCAACTTGCAGGTTCTACGACGACGTTGAAAAATTTATATGATGATGATATCAAAATAAATTTCAAAGTTCAAGGTAACTCGACTTATGGCCTAAAACGCGACGCTTACTTTGCACGTAAAATCTTTGGAAAGCTATTTAGGATTTGAAGGTTAAAAATAGGTCAAATCATCAAATTGAGGCTTTTACGATAAAAAGGTGAGAAATTAGCAAAATCGAATACTAAGAAGATTGCCCAAGTTGCATGTTTACTCAGTGGTGGCCATCTTGAAAAAAAATGTGATTTTTGGGCAAAATTTGATTTTTGACAAAATGTGTTTTAGTAAAAATGTTATTTTTGGTCATAAATGTGATTTTTGGTCAAAAATATGGTTTTTTTCAAAACATGTGATTTTTGGTCAGGGGTCAAAATGTGATTTATAATAAAAAAAATGTGATTCATGGTCAAAATGTGATTTTGGTTTAAAATGTACTCTTGGTCAAAAATGTGATTTTTGGTCTAAAATGTGATATTTGGTCAAAATTTAATTTTTGGTCAAAAATAGGATTTTCGGTCAAAATGTGTTATTTGTTCAAAATGTGATTTTTTGGTCAAAATGTGATATTTGTTCAAAATGTGATTTTCGGTCAAAAATGTGATTTTTGGTCAAAAATAGGATTTTCGGTCAAAAATGTGATATTTGTTCAAAAATGTGATTTTTGGTCAAAAATGCGATTTTTGGTAAAATTGTGATTTTTGGTCAAAATGTGATTTTTGGTCAAAATGTGATTTTTGGTCAAAAATGTGTTTTTGGTCCAAAATGTGTTTTTGGTCAAAATGTGATTTTTGGTCAAAATGTGATTTTTGGTCAAAATGTGATTTTTGGTCAAAAACATGACCGCCGCGCACGGGCCCGCGCACCTGATTGCCTCCCGCGTTGCGGTGCCGACTGCACCGGCCCTCCGACTCCGACGCATGCTCCACTGCACGAGGCCAACCGACACCACACCCGGTAGACTCCCGCGTATGGATGCCGACTGCACCGTCCCTCTGCACCGACCACTGCGCGCGGCTCACCACGACTCCACACCCGGTTGCATCCCGCGTATGGGTGCCGACTGCACCGGCCCTCTGCACCGACAACGACGGCGATACCAGTTACCCAGGGGCGATACCAATCCTAGCCTATAATCATGAATGCATGATAATATTCTCCCAGACGGACCACAGCGGTGAGGTTCTACAAGTGGGTACGTATAAATTTATTACTATATAATAATTATATTTAAATAAATATCAGGTTAAAATCGGATTAAATTCAGGTTGAAATTTCGGCGTTTAATACAACATGAAATTCAGGTTGAAATTAGGTTGAAATTTCGACGTTGAATCAACGTTGAAATCGGGTTGAAATCAGGTTAGAGTCGATTTGCAAATACAACGTGATTTCAACGTCGAAACGTCAACCTGATTTCAACGTGATTTCAACGTCGGGTGTGCCCACTGGGTATCTATGGTAGATATTATGTATTGTCTGAATGCTATCTACGGTAGATAGCAGATATTGCCTAAATGCTATCTACGGAAGATAACAGATATTGTCTGAATGCTATTTACGGTAGATATCAGATATTGTCTGAATGCTATCTACGGTAGATAGCAGGTATTGACTGAATGCTATCTACGGTAGATAGCAGATATTGTCTGAATGCTATCTACGGTAGATAGCAGATATTGCCTTAATGCTATCTACGGAAGATAACAGATATTGCCTAAATGCTATCTATACGGAATATATCAGATATTGTCTGAATGCTATCTACGGTAGATAGCAGATATTGTCTGAATGATATCTATGGTAGATATTATGTATTATCTGAATGCTATAGCAAATATTGTCTGAATGCTATCTACGGTAGATAGCAGATATTGCCTAAATGCTATCTACGGAAGATAACAGATATTGTCTGAATGCTATCTACGGTAGATATCAGATATTGTCTGAATGCTATATACGGTAGATAGCAGGTTTTGTCTGAATGTTATCTACGGTAGATAGCAGATATTGTCTGAATGCTATCTACGGTAGATAGCAGGTATTGACTGAATGCTATCTACGGTAGATAGCAGATATTTTCTGAATGCTATCTACGGTAGATAGCATGTATTGACTGAATGCTATCTACGGTAGATAGCAGATATTGTCTGAATGCTATCTACGGTAGATAGCAAATATTGTCTGAATGCTATCTACGGTAGATATCATGTATTGTCTGAATGCTATCTACAGTAGATATCATGTATTGTCTGAATGCTATCTACAGTAGATGATAGGTATTGTTTGAATGTTTTCTACAGTAGATAGCAGGTATTATCTGAATGCTATCTACGGTAGATAGCAGATATTGTCTGAATGCTATCTACGGTAGATAGCAAATATTGTCTGAATGCTATCTACGGTAGATATCATGTATTGTCTGAATGCTATCTACAGTCAGTAGATGATAGGTGATTGTTTGAATGTTTTCTACAGTAGATAGCAGGTATTATCTGAATGCAATATGTGATAGAGAGCAGGAGTTATTTCCAAAATATTCCCAATTCTGAAAGTCTTCCCCTCGGGCACCCTCAGGACAAGTAATACAGGGCTACAGAAATACTTGATCAGATAGGCCTACCTACTCTTTGGGGGTTACATACATTTTGGCAACATTTTCTCAACTCAGAGGACAATCCCCGGCCACCACCACCCCCCCCCCCAGCCTGTCATAGCGCTACTGTTCAGTAAAATGAGCCACCAACCTATAGGAAAGAGACATTACCTTTTTTGCTTGTTTTAATTTTTTGTGCAATTATAATATTTTGATTCTTAATGTAAACAAAATGTAAATAATTTTTCATATATGCATTGATTTTGATTGGCCTACAAACTAGCCTCTTGCACTAGTATGTTTAATGTGACCTCAGTTATGCCTACGGACATGACGGAAAAACATGCAGAAAAATATCACTTTTTGGGTTATTTAAAAAAAAGGTGATAATGTTCATATACGAGTAGGCCCTATAATAATTACTAATACCATGCATACTGATTGAACATCACATTTATGCATAGCCCGAGGTACTCACACCTCCGCCACTACGATTTCCACTGGCCTTCTCCGTATCAAATTTTATTAACAAAATATCACTTCTTAGTTCTTACCGTTCCTCATGAAGATACGACTTAAACAAAACATATTTGGTGCACGTGTGAAAAATTTGGGTTAAAAATGACCAAATTTGTGACCGTATCGATCGTCACCATAACAAATATTTAATCTCATAGAGCTGCAATTTCTTTTATTTAATTTCAGATAATGCAATAGTATGGAAGTCTTGGCCCTGTGGCGAGGAATTAGGAACTAATAGCCATGAAGTGTCGGGCTAGTTTATGCGTTGCAAATTACTAACATTTACAAAAGTTACAAAAGTTATTTGTTATTGCTCAAATTAGACACATGTCAGGTCCAGCGTTTCAGTTGCTGTTGAATTGTTCAATTTAAAAACACGGTGCTGGAAATGTTCACTCTCGTAAGTATTCTTAAAAGAACGTGTCACCACGGGGGGGTCACTCATTAATTGACTTGCTACGCACCCGTGTCCAAGAAAAACGTCAAAAAGGGTATGTTTTTCACCACACAGCGTCGTCGACGTCTTTTTGAAAAAGGGGTACTTTTTTAGAAGGCATCGCCATTTAGGGGTCTTTTTTCAGCCAAATCCTTAGACGTTTAGGGTTTGTAATATTATTGTTTGAGTGAGTTTGCACTAATTTGATAAAAAATCACCACTTTTTTATTGATTCTTGTTACTTTTGTGCATGTTTTCTTCAGTAGGCCTATCTATATGTCTGCAACATCACTTAGGGTACCAATATAGATATTTCTCAGTTGACGCCATTTAGGGTATGGTTTTTGCATGTGCTACGCCATTTAGGGTAGGATTTTGCATTTGTTTCGCCATTAAGGGGTAAAATTTGGTTATGTGAAAATTCGCCATTAAGGGTGCATTTCAGAGGTGTTCGGACGCGGGTGGGAGGCACTTATGTGTGAGTGACCCCCCCGGGTGTCACCTAGTTAAGTCCTTGAATCATCTATGAACTTGAATCTACCAATTCTTGCTCAGCATTTTTTTAACACCAAGATGCAGGTCCGGGATTTTAGTAACAGTTGAATTGTTCGATATAATGACAGTAAGAAATCTTTAAGTATTCTTTAAAGAACGTGACCTCAAAAGTAAAGACCTTGAATGGTGAACTCGTTTATCCATGAACCACCTACACCAGACACTGTTGTTTCGTCTCCCGGATTTCTATTGTGTATATTTTTTACCAGTCCATATCACCATGGGCAACCACGTATTTATGCTACAAACAAGCGGCTAAATTCCCAGGTATATGATAAAGATCTTAGTTACAAAATAACGACTATTGTTAGAGACAGTTGTCATTGGCAAAAAGTTGCCCTACTAACCCCATACTAAAATGCAAGACAAGAAAGTGCTGCTGCTTCTACAATACAATTTTGCTTAAAAAGCTGCAATTTCTTTTATTTAATTTCAGATTCTTCAGCTTTTTTAAAGCAATATTGCAAGATATCTGGGGAAAAAATGATTTTGTTCCACAAAATGTTAGTTTTCAAGCCGAATTAATGAGGTAAAATTAAGGGTTTTATGACAGCATCTATCGAGAATGCATTATCATCTTTTGCAGTGTAGGTTTCCCTAATAAAAAACAATAGGGAAAAAAACCTAATGTTTAAAGAAATATGTTGCAAATATAAATCTATATTATTATTATACTAGCGGGAGACCCGCGCTTCGCGCGGGTCCCCGCTAGTTGAGTAAACGGGAGCGGTTAGTAAACGGGAGTGGTTAGTAAACATGCTAAACGGTGATGATAATCATGGTGTCTTGGTGTAGATTATTCATCCAGTATAGTAATGATCATGCGGTGATCATGTTAGCTTGATAATCATATGTTAGCTCCTGTCATATTAAAGAAGCTAAACTTTAAGTGAATATCCAGACCTGTGATAATGTAATTGTTACTCACTCCGATCCCTCAGATTTCTTTTGAAACAGCTCGTGACAAAATGGTTGATTTTAACTTTATCCCAACAAACATAAAACATTAATGTTAGAAGAGGTTGCTAGAAAACGTTTCAATTTCGGGTTATAATGGTATCAAACATGTAAGCAACATGTTTAAAAGTTGCAGCAAAACATTTTAAGCGAGCCTGTGTTGTTAATAGCTAGGCCTACATTATAGCCAGGATTTATTTGCGGGGCCGCAGAATTTCCAAAATGTGGACTTTCAAGTTCCACTAAAGTGGGCTCACCCACCCCCCTAACATTTAGCCTTTTCGGGCTATACTGAACAGTTGAACGACTGTTGGCTACATTTTAACATTCCCTCTGAAAAGTGGACTTTTTTTGCAAATCTGTCACCCAATTAATGACCCCCCTTTTCATCAGCTTAAACACAATTAAATGATCCCCCCATGGCTTCAAGGCCTTTGCTTTGACCAAGTTTCCAATTCTGAGGGGACACAGCCGGCTGCACGGCGCGCGACACAATGGTGCTTCACATTCACATACGTAGGCCTACGCATAGACATACCACCTAGACCAATGACTGCCCATCCCTTACCATAGCGGGAGGTGAAGCCCCGTATCCAAGGTGATATTGACGGATTGACGGGGTTACTAGGCGCGGAGAAATATCGCATACATGTTTGACGCGCTTGTTGGCGTGATTGCTGCGCCGTTATCGCCCGCGTCAAATGCAACATGTTCCGTAGATGCGAACATGTCTGCTTGTATGCGTCCGGGTTGCGTCCTAGTCAAAATTGTTGCTATGCAGTGTTGACTTCACTACGCGAAGCAAAGTCACTGGTCTAGGTACTTGTTTGTCTGGGGGCCTACGCGCGGTAAGTCAACATTAAGTGCGTCCATACCATGCGCCGCAATGCGCGCCATGGCACCGTGTACGCGCAGGTGCGTGACTCGCCACTTACCGCGCGTGTTGGACACCGCTTGCATTTGACGCGTGTGCTGTCATGACCTGACCCATAAGGTTATTGACCTCAACGGCCTAGATAATATTTAAAATAACCATGGTGGTTGACTAAAGCACTGTTGTTTACAACGTTGTTTCATAATAAATTATATTATTATATATGTATTTATTATTAGTGTTATCACCCAATACCCCTTACCAGTAGCGTCATATAAGGGCACGGGGAGGCACGTGCCCCCAATCGATTTGAAAACTTAGAAAATCCCATAGAAAAATTGCCGAACTGCTCCCCCTTCCCCCAATCACGGTCGTTTCCCCCAAATAGGATGACTCAAGCTACGCCATGATATCAGCTTCCATTATGTACAACAGGGTGTAGCCAGTTTTTGGTCAGATTTAATTCAGTGTTTAATTCAGAATTTGTTCAAAATCGCTTGAAGTGATTCGACATAATCTCTGTTAAAATATCAACTTCATAGGCCTATATACAACACATTTGAAAAAAAAGAAGATATTCAGCAAATTCTAAAAAAAAATTACAATTAATGTGCATCCGAATTAAATCTGGAACTCATCTGCAAGAAATAATGTTACGGGTTTTCTTATAATGTATGTTTGCCATTTCAGGTCTCAACTTTGATAGTGATTTATAGTAAGTGTATTATTATGTGTGTGTAAATCACGGCTAACCTAAATCTACAGAGCCTCGCGTCTAGGCCTAAGTTTATACGCACACGTAGTTGTCGGTTGCCCAGTGCGTCGCAACCTTTTTGAAGCACTGATGTCACTATAAAACTCGAGGTGACATGAAGTGTGAACAATTGGTAAAATAAATCCAATGATACACCCACACAAATTGAAATTATTTGCACCTTTTGTCAGTGGCGTAGCTGGGATTTTTTCCGGGGGGGGCAAGCCTGTATGGGGCGGGACCCAAATCCACCAAACAAAAATTTTGCCAGCGCTTCCTCAACAGCCCGAAAAGGTTTGACCCATTTTTTCCGGTGGTTTGAAAAAGTGAAGAGCAAAAAAAAAAAAAAAAAAAAAGATTATAGGCGCTAGCGCCCTAAAAGCAACACATTTTGATATAATAGTACCATTTTTTCCCCTTCCTCTCCCTCTCTCCTCTCTTTTTCCTCTCTCTCTCATTTTTCCTTGCGCTAGGGGGCGGGGCCCAAATAGCGCTAGGGGCGGGGGGCCCAAACAGGCAAATATTTTTATTATATTTTACTTTTTTCTCTTTCATTGACACCACTCGGATGGGGTCATAGTCATACCTTCGAGATATGTCCATTTCAGATCAAAAGGTTAGTTAGTATTAGTAAGCAAGGAACGTACACTTATATAGGCTGAAACCATTTCATGGTTCAGCAAAAATGCACATAAATATTTTCTTAAAAGATTCTTGCAGACCTCTGTAATAACATGAGAAAGCAGCTTTCTAATTCATAGTAGGCCTACGGTTGAAGGAGGCTTCGCATAATTTGGAAGTCACCGAGGAGGGCGATATTGGCCACGACACCCCCTGCATGTGCGACTGAGACGTAATAATGGTCCCACCATGAGGGTGCTGTTTCATGGCAGAATCTGACAGTTCATGTGATATAGGCCACTCAGATTGAACATGTTGAATGTGAAGTTGTCAATAACGTAAGTAAGTTTTAGAAACCGCCAGAGTCCAGAAATTTGACATGTGTCAAAATTGTGGAATGTTGAAAATTCCACATTTTTGATGCAATTTTGCGCGCTCCGCTCGGACTGGCCTACCAAAGACCAAAACTTCACCTTCATTTTAAAAGGGCATTTCGTGATCCACAGCCTCATCCCCCAACTTTTTTCAAAAAAATTTGAGATTTTTATACCATTGAAAACCTCTGGCTACATGAAAAGATTTATAACCTAATCTATAGCAGAGATTATTGGGAACACGAAGGAAAGAAAATAATAAACAAAACAATAAAGCAAAAAAACAAACAAAAACAAAAACAAAAAAAACAAACAATGATGATTCATTCAGTACGCAAAAAATTACCTTTTGTCTCATATAAACCCGGCATGATTGCTATCTTCGGTAGACAGTCATAATCATTAAAAAAATCATTAAACATAAAGAAAAAAATTAAAGGTATGAATCAAGGCCCTAAATGCTATCTATCATAGCCTAGAAAATGATGATGATGATTCAGAAGGCAAAATGGGAGGATTCAGTGCGTAAAATCCCGGGGCCGGTAAAACGGCATTAATTTTGTGCGCGCCTAGAAAAAAAATCGGCATTAGGCCGAATGCAAAGCTATAAAGAATTGTTAAATTGAAGAAGTTGACCAAAATTTAAAACGGCACTTATATAGCAGAGATTATTGGGAACATGAAGGAAAGAAAATAATAAACAAAACAATAAAGCAAAACAAAAAGAAAACAAAAAGAAAACAAAACAAAAAAACAAAACAATGATGATTCATTCAGTACGCAAAAAATTACCTTTTGTCTCATATAAACCCGGCATGATTGCTATCTTCGGTAGACAGTCATAATCATTAAAAAATCATTAAACATAAAGAAAAAAAAAAAGAGTTATGAATCTTGATTATGAGCCTTGGCCCTAAATGCTATCTACAGAAGATAGCAAGGAAAGCAAAAAACATTCAAAATAATAATGTTCCAAAATAACATTGCCTAACACGCGTTCTAGATGATGATGATTCAGAAGGCAAAATGGGAGGATTCAGTGCGTAAAATCCGGGGCCGGTAAAACGGCATTAATTTTGCGCACGCCTAGAAAAAAAATCGGCATTAGTTATGAATCAAGGCCCTAAATGCTATCTACAGAAGATAGCAAGGAAAGCAAAAAACATTCAAAATAATAATGTTCCAAAATAACATTGCCTAACACGCGTTCTAGATGATGATGATTCAGAAGGCAAAATGGGAGGATTCAGTGCGTAAAATCCCGGGGCCGGTAAAACGGCATTAATTTTGCGCGCGCCTAGAAAAAAAATCGGCATTAGGCCGAATGCAAAGCTATAAAGAAATGTTAAAATGAAGAAGTTGACCAAAATTTAAAACGGCACTTATATAGCAGAGATTATTGGGAACATGAAGGAAAGAAAATAATAAACAAAACAATAAAGCAAAAAAACAAAAACAAAAAAAAACAAAAAAAAACACAACAATCATTCATTCAGTAAAAAATTACTTTTTGTCTCATATAAACCCGGCATGATTGCTATCTTCGGTAGACAGTCATAATCATTTAAAAAATCATTAAACATAAAGAAAAAAATTAGAGGTATGAATCAAGGCCCTAAATGCTATCTACAGAAGATAGCAAGGAAAGCAAAAAACATTCAAAATAATAATGTTCCAAAATAACATTGCCTAACACGCGTTCTAGATGATGATGATTCAGAAGGCAAAATGGGAGGATTCAGTGCGTAAAATCCCGGGGCCGGTAAAACGGCATTAATTTTGCGCGCGCCTAGAAAAAAAATCGGCATTAGTTATGAATCAAGGCCCTAAATGCTATCTACAGAAGAGAGCAAGGAAAGCAAAAAACATTCAAAATAATAATGTTCCAAAATAACATTGCCTAACACGCGTTCTAGATGATGATTCAGAAGGCAAAATGGGAGGATTCAGTGCGTAAAATGATGATGATGATTCAGAAGGCAAAATGGGAGGATTCAGTGCGTAAAATCCCGGGCCGGTAAAACGGCATTAATTTTGCGCGCGCCTAGAAAAAAAAAAATCGGCATTAGGCCGAATGCAAAGCTATAAAGAAATGTTAAAATGAAGAAGTTGACCAAAATTTAAAACGGCACTTATATAGCAGAGATTATTGGGAACATGAAGGAAAGAAAATAATAAACAAAACAATAAAGCAAAAACAAAACAACAAAAAAAACAAAACAAAAAACAAAACAATGATGATTCATTCAGTACGCAAAAATTACCCTTTGTCTCATATAAACTCGGCATGATTGCTATCTTCGGTAGACAGTCATAATCATTAAAAAAATCATTAAACATAAAGAAAAAAATTAGAGGTATGAATCAAGGCCCTAAATGCTATCTACAGAAGATAGCAAGGAAAGCAAAAAACATTCAAAATAATAATGTTCCAAAATAACATTGCCTAACACGCGTTGTAGATGATGATTCAGAAGGCAAAATGGGAGGATTCAGTGCGTAAAATGATGATGATGATTCAGAAGGCAAAATGGGAGGATTCAGTGCGTAAAATCCCGGGGCCTGTAAAACGGCATTAATTTTGTGCGCGCCTAGAAAAAAAATCGGCATTAGGCCGAATGCAAAGCTATAAAGAAATGTTAATGAAGAAGTTGACAAAAAATTAAAACGGCACTTATATAGCAAAGATTATTGGGAACATGGAGGAAAGAAAATAATAAACAAAACAATAAAGCAAAACAAAAACAAAACAAAAAACAAAACAAAAAAAAACCAAAAAAAAAAAAACAATGATGATTCATTCAGTACGCAAAAATTACCTTTTGTCTCATATAAAACCGGCATGATTGCTATCTTCGGTAGACAGTCATAATCATTAAAAAAATCATTAAACATAAAGAAAAAAAAAGAGTTATGAATCTTGATTATGAGCCTTGGCCCTAAATGCTATCTACAGAAGATACCAAGGAAAGCAAAAAACATTCAAAATAATAATGTTCCAAAATAACATTGCCTAACACGCGTTCTAGATGATGATGATTCAGAAGGCAAAATGGGAGGATTCAGTGCGTAAAATCCGGGGGCCGGTAAAACGGCATTAATTTTGCCGGAAAAAAAAAAAAAAAAATCGGCATTAGGCCGAATGCAAAGCTATAAAGAAATGTTAAAATGAAGAAGTTGACCAAAATTTAAAACGGCACTTATATAGCAGAGATTATTGGGAACATGAAGGAAAGAAAATAATAAACAAAACAATAAAGCAAAACAAAAGAAAACAAAAACAAGACAAAACAAAAAAAAACAGAACAATGATGATTCATTCAGTACGCAAAAAATACCTTTTGTCTCATATAAACCCGGCATGATTGCTATCTTCGGTAGACAGTCATAATCATTTAAAAAATCATTAAACATAAAGAAAAAAATTAGAGGTATGAATCAAGGCCCTAAATGCTATCTACAGAAGATAGCAAGGAAAGCAAAAAACATTCAAAATAATAATGTTCCAAAATAACATTGCCTAACACGCGTTCTAGATGATGATGATTCAGAAGGCAAAATGGGAGGATTCAGTGCGTAAAATCCCGGGGCCGGTAAAACGGCATTAATTTTGCGCGCGCCTAGAAAAAAAAAAATCGGCATTAGGCCGAATGCAAAGTTATAAAGAAATGTTAAAATGAAGAAGTTGACAAAAAATTTAAAACGGCACTTATATAGCAGAGATTATTGGGAACATGAAGGAAAGAAAATAATAAACAACAGAAGTTAGCAAGGAAAGCAAAAACATTCAAAATAATAATGTTCCAAAATAACATTGCCTAACACGCGTTGTAGATGATGATTCAGAAGGCAAAATGGGAGGATTCAGTGCGTAAAATGATGATGATGATTCAGAAGGCAAAATGGGAGGATTCAGTGCGTAAAATCCCGGGGCCGGTAAAACGGCATTAATTTTGTGCGCGCCTAGAAAAAAAATCGGCATTAGGCCGAATGCAAAGCTATAAAGAAATGTTAATGAAGAAGTTGACAAAAAATTTAAAACGGCACTTATATAGCAAAGATTATTGGGAACATGAAGGAAAGAAAATAATAAACAAAACAATAAAGCAAAACAAAAACAAAACAAAAACAAAACAAAAAAAAAAAAAAAAACAATGATGATTCATTCAGTACGCAAAAAATTACCTTTTGTCTCATATAAAACCGGCATGATTGCTATCTTCGGTAGACAGTCATAATCATTAAAAAAATCATTAAACATAAAGAAAAGAAAAAGAGTTATGAATCTTGATTATGAGCCTTGGCCCTAAATGCTATCTACAGAAGATACCAAGGAAAGCAAAAAACATTCAAAATAATAATGTTCCACAATAACATTGCCTAACACGCGTTCTAGATGATGATGATTCAGAAGGCAAAATGGGAGGATTCAGTGCGTAAAATCCCGGGGCCGGTAAAACGGCATTAATTTTGCGCGCGCCTAGAAAAAAAATCGGCATTAGGCCGAATGCAAAGCTATAAAGAAATGTTAAAATGAAGAAGTTGACCAAAATTTAAAACGGCACTTATATAGCATAGATTATTGGGAACATGAAGGAAAGAAAATAATAAACAAAACAATAAAGCAAAAAAAACCCAAACAAAACAAACAAAAAAAAAAAAAAAAAAACAAAAAAACAAACAAAAAAAAAAAAAAAAAGTACGCAAAAAATTACCTTTTGTCTCATATAAACCCGGCATGATTGCTATCTTCGGTAGACAGTCATAAAAAAAAAATCATTAAACAAAAAAAAAAAAATTAGAGGTATGAATCAAGGCCCTAAATGCTATCTACAGAAGATAGCAAGGAAAGCAAAAAACATTCAAAATAATAATGTTCCAAAATAACATTGCCTAACACGCGTTCTAGATGATGATGATTCAGAAGGCCAAATGGGAGGATTCAGTGCGTAAAATCCCGGGGCCGGTAAAACGGCATTAATTTTGCGCGCGCCTAGAAAAAAAAATCGGCATTAGGCCGAATGCAAAGCTATAAAGAAATGTTAAAATGAAGAAGTTGACCAAAATTTAAAACGGCACTTATATAGCAGAGATTATTGGGAACATGAAGGAAAGAAAATAATAAACAAAACAATAAAGCAAAACAAAAAGAAAACAAAAACAAGACAAAACAAAAAAAACAGAACAATGATGATTCATTCAGTACGCAAAAAAATACCTTTTGTCTCATATAAACTCGGCATGATTGCTATCTTCGGTAGACAGTCATAATCATTAAAAAAATCATTAAACATAAAGGAAAAAATATAGAGGTATGAATGTTAAAATGAAGAAGTTGACAAAAAATTTAAAACGGCACTTATATAGCAGAGATTATTGGGAACATGAAGGAAAGAAAATAATAAACAACAGAAGATAGCAAGGAAAGCAAAAAACATTCAAAATAATAATGTTCCAAAATAACATTGCCTAACACGCGTTCTAGATGATGATTCAGAAGGCAAAATGGGAGGATTCAGTGCGTAAAATGATGATGATGATTCAGAAGGCAAAATGGGAGGATTCAGTGCGTAAAATCCCGGGGCCGGTAAAACGGCATCATCTAGAACGTTGTTAGGCAATGTTATTTTGGAACATTATTATTTTGAATGTTTTTTGCTTTCCTTGCTATCTTCTGTAGATAGCATTTAGGGCCTTGATTCATACCTCTAATTTTTTTCTTTATGTTTAATGATTTTTTTAATGATAATGACTGTCTACCGAAGAGAGCAATCATGCCGAGTTTATATGAGACAAAGGGTAATTTTTTGCGTACTGAATGAATCATCATTTTTTGTTTTGTTTTGTTTTTGTTTTCCTTTTGTTTTGCTTTATTGTTTTGTTTATTATTTTCTTTCCTTCATGTTCCCAATAATCTCTGCTATATAAGTGTCGTTTTAAATTTTGGTCAACTTCTTCATTTTAACATTTCTTTATAGCTTTGCATTCGGCCTAATGCCGATTTTTTTTTTCTAGGCGCGCGCAAAATTAATGCCGTTTTACCGGCCCCGAGATTTTACGCACTGAATCCTCCCATTTTGCCTTCTGAATCATCATCATCATTTTACGCACTGAATCCTCCCATTTTGCCTTCTGAATCATCATCTAGAACGCGTGTTAGGCAATGTTATTTTGGAACATTATTATTTTGAATGTTTTTTGCTTTCCTTGCTATCTTCTGTAGATAGCATTTAGGCCAAGGCTCATAATCAAGATTCATAACTCTTTTTTTTTTCTTTATGTTTAATGATTTTTTTAATGACTAGCGGGATACCCGCGCTTCGCGCGGGTCCCCGCTAGATGAGTAAATGGGAGCGTTCACTATAACAGGAAGAATTACTGGACAGGTAGAATCATCGAAAAGATACATTTTGATTTTTCGTTTCCATGTTATTTATTTATTTAAACCCGTTCCCATTTTTTTCTAAATCTGTTATTTGTTACATTTCCCTTTTAGCTTCATTTTTTATTTGCTGCTTGTGATTTCCCGTTTCCATGTTTTTTATTTAATTCTGTTATCATTATTATAGCTTCTTTTTTTCTTACATTTCCTGATTAGTTTCTTTCCTTCTTTGTTTCGTTCCCGTTTCATTTAGTTAATTTAACCCGTTGGCCTAATTACTCGTATGTACCTCTTTTGTCATTTTAATTTCATTTTTCTTTATAGTATAGGTCTACCGCTTCATTTTGTTTATACAACACCCATATTTTTCCCGTATACGTCCTCTCAGAGCGTGTATGCGGACGTGTTCATCTTTATCATAATCCCGTGACCCGTCCATGTACCTTTTTGTCCTTTAATTTTTATTTATTTTTCCTTCTTTCTGTATAATCATGTCCACTGGTCTCTGGCTCGGAAGTCGCGTGGCTCTGCGCCGTTTACGCGCGCATTGGCGTAGTGCGCATTACGCTCGCGCGCCGACGCGCTGCCTGCCAGCTGCAGTGACGCGCAGGCTGGTAACTGATTTTCATAACAAAAACCCCGTTTTAACCCATATTTTCACTGTTTTGGCAGCCAATTCTTGACCGATTTCAACCAAATAAAGTCGAGGCAATTTCCCGTATATTCCTCGATCTCCCGTATGAATTTGGCGACATGTGGATCGAAACTGACGGAGCCTTTTACATAAACCACATACATACATACATACACACACACAACATTAGCCTATTTATAGTAAGACTAGCGGGATACCCGCGCTTCGCGCGGGTCCCCGCTAGATGAGTAAATGGGAGCGTTCACTATAACAGGAAGAATTACTGAACAGGTAGAATCATCGAAAAGATACATTTTATTTATATACATCTGTCTCTTCTTACATTTCTTTTTTTTTCCTTTCTTATCAGTTTCTTCTACATGGGGCTATTTTGTTCCCATTTAAAAAGAAATATTTGCTGCTTAGCTTGTGATTTCCCGTTTCCATGTTTTTTATTTAATTCTGTTATCATTATTATAGCTTCTTTTTTCTTACATTTCCTAATTAGTTTCTTTCCTTCTTTGTTCCGTTCCCGTTTCATTTAGTTAATTGAAACGTTGGCCTAATTACTCGTACCTCTTTTGTCATTTTAATTTCATTTTAGTAGGTCTACCGCTTCATTTTGTTTATAGACCTTTTTCTGATGACGTCACCTAATCGATATTGGGGTCTGAGATGTAAACAAACAACACGTGCGTTTCTCACGTGTCCACGGTGTAAAACACCAAATACTGCGTATTTTCTCCTCTGTATTGTCATATTTCACTTTAAATTCCATAAAATAGGGCCTATTTGTTTAAACGGGAACTGTATACTAGTTACCTTTGTTCCAGTTTGTTTTGATGCCATAAAATACAAAAGATACGGAAAAATCGCGATGCTATTTAAAATTCAATCTTTGTTTTGTTTCACAATTTTGTTTACTTTTTACACCGTGGCGAACTAAACGCGTACCGCGAGCTGGCAATTCCGCGCAGGACGCCTAGCGTGGCGCAAAGTTGATCGCGCGCGCTGGCGCGGTATTTGCGTTTGGGTGCTGATGACTCGAATGCTGGACCCCAATATCGATTGATTGGTGACGTCTGAGAAAAGGTCTATACAACACACATATTTTTCCCGTATACGTCCTCTCATAGCGTGTATGCGGTCGTGTTCATCTCTATCATAATCCCGTGACCCGTCCATGTACTTTTTGTCCTTTAATTTTTATTTATTTTTCCTTCTTTCTGTATTATCATGTCCACTGGTCTCTGGCTCTCAAGTCGCGTGGCTCTGCGCCGTTTACGCGCGCATTGGCGTAGTGCGCATTACGCTCTATCGCCGACGCGCTGCCTGCCAGCTGCAGTGACGCGCAGGCTGGTAACTGATTTTCATAACAAAAGATACGGAAAAATCGCGATGCTATTTAAAATTCAATCTTTGTTTTGTTTCACAATTTTGTTTACTTTTTACACCGTGGCGAACTAAACGCGTACCGCGAGCTGGCAATTCCGCGCAGGACGCCTAGCGTGGCGCAAAGTTGATCGCGCGCGCTGGCGCGGTATTTGCGTTTGGGTGCTGATGACTCGAATGCTGGACCCCAATATCGATTGATTGGTGACGTCTGAGAAAAAGGTCTATACAACACACATATTTTTCCCGTATACGTCCTCTCATAGCGTGTATGCGGACGTGTTCATCTCTATCATAATCCCGTGACCCGTCCATGTACTTTTTGTCCTTTAATTTTTATTCATTTTTCCTTCTTTCTGTATTATCATGTCCACTGGTCTCTGGCTCTCAAGTCGCGTGGCTCTGCGCCGTTTACGCGCGCATTGGCGTAGTGCGCATTACGCTCTATCGCCGACGCGCTGCCTGCCAGCTGCAGTGACGCGCAGGCTGGTAACTGATTTTCATAACAAAAACCCCGTTTTTACCCATATTTTCACTGTTTTTGCAGCCAATTCTTGACCGATTTCAACCAAATAAAGTCGAGGCAATTTCCCGTATATTCCTCGATCTCCTTTAATTTTTATTTATTTTCCTTCTTTCTGTATTATCATGTCCACTGGTCTCTGGCTCTCAAGTCGCGTGGCTCTGCGCCGTTTACCCGCGCATTGGCGTAGTGCGCATTACGCTCTATCGCCGACGCGCTGCCTGCCAGCTGCAGTGACGCGCAGGCTGGTAACTGATTTTCATAACAAAAACTAGATGAGTAAATGGGAGCGTTCACTATAACAGGAAGAATTACTGAACAGGTAGAATCATCGAAAAGATACATTTTATTTATATACATCTGTCTCTTCTTACATTTCTTTTTTTCCTTTCTTATCAGTTTCTTCTACATGGGGCTATTTTGTTCCCATTTAAAAAGAAATATTTGCTGCTTAGCTTGTGATTTCCCGTTTCCATGTTTTTTATTTAATTCTGTTATCATTATTATAGCTTCTTTTTTCTTACATTTCCTAATTAGTTTCTTTCCTTCTTTGTTTCGTTCCCGTTTCATTTAGTTAATTTAACCCGTTGGCCTAATTACTCGTACCTCTTTTGTCATTTTAATTTCATTTTAGTAGGTCTACCGCTTCATTTTGTTTATAGACCTTTTTCTGATGACGTCACCTAATCGATATTGGGGTCTGAGATGTAAACAAACAACACGTGCGTTTCTCACGTGTCCACGGTGTAAAAACACCAAATACTGCGTATTTTCTCCTCTGTATTGTCATATTTCACTTTAAATTCCATAAAATAGGGCCTATTTGTTTAAACGGGAACTGTATACTAGTTACCTTTGTTCCAGTTTGTTTTGATGCCATAAAATACAAAAGATACGGAAAAATCGCGATGCTATTTAAAATTCAATCTTTGTTTTGTTTCACAATTTTGTTTACTTTTTACACCGTGGCGAACTAAACGCGTACCGCGAGCTGGCAATTCCGCGCAGGACGCCTAGCGTGGCGCAAAGTTGATCGCGCGCGCTGGCGCGGTATTTGCGTTTGGGTGCTGATGACTCGAATGCTGGACCCCAATATCGATTGATTGGTGACGTCTGAGCAAAAGGTCTATACAACACACATATTTTTCCCGTATACGTCCTCTCATAGCGTGTATGCGGACGTGTTCATCTCTATCATAATCCCGTGACCCGTCCATGTACTTTTTGTCCTTTAATTTTTATTTATTTTTCCTTCTTTCTGTATTATCATGTCCACTGGTCTCTGGCTCTCAAGTCGCGTGGCTCTGCGCCGTTTACGCGCGCATTGGCGTAGTGCGCATTACGCTCTATCGCCGACGCGCTGCCTGCCAGCTGCAGTGACGCGCAGGCTGGTAACTGATTTTCATAACAAAACCCCGTTTTTACCCATATTTTCACTGTTTTTGCAGCCAATTCTTGACCGATTTCAACCAAATAAAGTCGAGGCAATTTCCCGTATATTCCTCGATCTCCCGTATGAATTTGGCGACATTTGGATTGAAACTGACGGAGCCTTTTACATACACACACACATACAACATTCCCCTATTTATAGTAAGATGATTCAGAAGGCAAAATGGGAGGATTCAGTGCGTAAAATGATGATGATGATTCAGAAGGCAAAATGGGAGGATTCAGTGCGTAAAATCCTGGGGCCTGTAAAACGGCATTAATTTTGTGCGCGCCTAGAAAAAAAATCGGCATTAGGCCGAATGCAAAGCTATAAAGAAATGTTAATGAAGAAGTTGACAAAAAATTAAAACGGCACTTATATAGCAACGATTATTGGGAACATGAAGGAAAGAAAATAATAAACAAAACAATAAAGCAAAACAAAAACAAAACAAAAACAAAACAAAAAAACAAAACAATGATGATTCATTCAGTACGCAAAAAATTGCCTTTTGTCTCATATAAACCCGGCATGATTGCTATCTTCGGTAGACAGTCATAATCATTAAAAAAATCATTAAACATAAAGAAAAAAAAAAGAGTTATGAATCTTGATTATGAGCCTTGGCCTAAATGCTATCTACAGAAGATAGCAAGGAAAGCAAAAAACATTCAAAATAATAATGTTCCAAAATAACATTGCCTAACACGCGTTCTAGATGATGATGATTCAGAAGGCAAAATGGGAGGATTCAGTGCGTAAAATCCCGGGGCCGGTAAAACAGCATTAATTTTGCGCGCGCCTAGAATAAAAAATCGGCATTAGTTATGAATCAAGGCCCTAAATGCTATCTACAGAAGATAGCAAGGAAAGCAAAAAACATTCAAAATAATAATGTTCCAAAATAACATTGCCTAACACGCGTTCTAGATGATGATGATTCAGAAGGCAAAATGGGAGGATTCAGTGCGTAAAATCCCGGGGCCAGTAAAACGGCATTAATTTTGCGCGCGCCTAGAAAAAAAATCGGCATTAGGCCGAATGCAAAGCTATAAAGAAATGTTAAAATGAAGAAGTTGACAAAAAATTTAAAACGGCACTTATATAGCAGAGATTATTGGGAACATGAAGGAAAGAAAATAATAAACTAACAGAAGATAGCAAGGAAAGCAAAAAACATTCAAAATAATAATGTTCCAAAATAACATTGCCTAACACGCGTGTAGATGATGATTCAGAAGGCAAAATGGGAGGATTCAGTGCGTAAAATGATGATGATGATTCAGAAGGCAAAATGGGAGGATTCAGTGCGTAAAATCCCGGGGCCGGTAAAACGGCATTAATTTTGCGCGCGCCTAGAAAAAAAATCGGCATTAGGCCGAATGCAAAGCTATAAAGAAATGTTAAAATGAAGAAGTTGACAAAAAATTTAAAACGGCACTTATATAGCAGAGATTATTGGGAACATGAAGGAAAGAAAATAATAAACAACAGAAGATAGCAAGGAAAGCAAAAAACATTCAAAATAATAATGTTCCAAAATAACATTGCCTAACACGCGTTGTAGATGATGATGATTCAGAAGGCAAAATGGGAGGATTCAGTGCGTAAAATGATGATGATGATTCAGAAAGCAAAATGGGAGGATTCAGTGCGTAAAATCCCGGGGCCGGTAAAACGGCATTAATTTTGTGCGCGCCTAGAAAAAATATTCGGCATTAGGCCGAATGCAAAGCTATAAAGAAATGTTAATGAAGAAGTTGACAAAAATTTAAAACGGCACAGATATAGCAGAGATTATTGGGAACATGAAGGAAAGAAAATAATAAACAAAACAATAAACAAAACAATAAAGCAAAACAAAAACAACAAAAAACCAAAAAACCAAAAACAATGATGATTCATTCAGTACGCAAAAATTACCTTTTGTCTCATATAAACCTGGCATGATTGCTATCTTCGATAGACAGTCATAATCATTAAAAAATCATTAAACATAAAGAAAAAAATTAGAGGTATTAGGCCTTGGCCCTAAATGCTATCTACAGAAGATAGCAAGGAAAGCAAAAAACATTCAAAATAATAATGTTCCAAAATAACATTGCCTAACACGCGTTCTAGATGATGATGATTCAGAAGGCAAAATGGGAGGATTCAGTGCGTAAAATCCGGGGCCGGTAAAACGGCATTAATTTTGCGAGCGCATAGAAAAAAAAAAAATCGGCATTAGGCCGAATGCAAAGCTATAAAGAAATGTTAATGAAGAAGTTGACAAAAAATTAAAACGGCACTTATATAGCAAAGATTATTGGGAACATGAAGGAAAGAAAATAATAAACAAAACAATAAAGCAAAACAAAAACAAAACAAAAACAAAACAAAAACAAAAACAAAAACAAAACAAAACAAAACAAAAAAACAACAAAACAATGATGATTCATTCAGTACGCAAAAAATTACCTTTTGTCTCATATAAACCCGGCATGATTGCTATCTTCGGTAGACAGTCATAATCATTAAAAAAAATCATTAAACATAAAGAAAAAAATTAGAGGTATGAATCAAGGCCCTAAATGCTATCTACAGAAGATAGCAAGGAAAGCAAAAAACATTCAAAATAATAATGTTCCAAAATAACATTGCCTAACACGCGTTCTAGATGATGATGATTCAGAAGGCAAAATGGGAGGATTCAGTGCGTAAAATCCCGGGGCCGGTAAAACGGCATTAATTTTGCGCGCGCCTAGAAAAAAAAAAATCGGCATTAGGCTGAATGCAAAGCTATAAAGAAATGTTAAAATGAAGAAGTTGACCAAAATTTAAAACGGCACTTATATAGCAGAGATTATTGGGAACATGAAGGAAAGAAAATAATAAACAAAACAATAAAGCAAAATAAAAAACAAAACAAAAACAAACAAAAAACCAAAAAAAACACCAAAACAATGATGATTCATTCAGTACGCAAAAAATTACCTTTTGTCTCACATAAACTCGGCATGATTGCTATCTTCGGTAGACAGTCATAATCATTAAAAAAATCATTAAACATAAAGAAAAAAATTAGAGGTATGAATCAAGGCCCTAAATGCTATCTACAGAAGATAGCAAGGAAAGCAAAAAACATTCAAAATAATAATGTTCCAAAATAACATTGCCTAAGACGCGTTCTAGATGATGATGATTCAGAAGGCAAAATGGGAGGATTCAGTGCGTAAAATGATGATGATGATTCAGAAGGCAAAATGGGAGGATTCAGTGCGGAAAATAAACGTTGGTATGAGTAATACTAATACCACGTAACCTTTTTGCTATCTACTGAAGAGAGCATTTAGCGTCTGTTTCAGCTGATTTTTTTTATTCTATACTGAAATCCATTACATCTTCATCACGTTCCGGACCTACATTTCTCTCCGTTTTATCTTTTTTTTTAAATAGCTGATTGACATAGCATCGTATCTTCTTTGAGGGATATTCTACTGCATGGATGTGGCCAAAGAGATGGAATAAATTGCAGACTGGGTGAAAGATCTAATTACCAATGAATAATTACGAAAACAAAATCAACCATCGATGGAAACAATGCCTCACTTGCATGCGCAAAGTTGATCTATAATCTGTGGTGGATTCACAGATTTTCATAGGCCCTTTTCAAGAGTTTCACTCTTGAGCATTAATTGTCGCCGACGAACCTAAATTGCCCACACCAAATCAGATTCAACCACTTCTAAGAGGCAAAAAATTAGACGTTGTAGGCCTAAATGAGCTTTTAATTTAAATCTAATTTAAGATGGCAATACTAATACCACATAACTTTTTTGCTATAGGCCTACTGAAGATAGAATTTAGCGTCTTATTCCAATTCATCATCTGTTTTGGCTGATTTTTTTTATTCTAGTACTGATTAACTGAAATCCATTATAGCTTCATCACGTTCCGGACCTACATTTCTCATCTTAAATGAGCTAAATGAGATTTTAAATGAGCATTTAAAAATGCTTTAGTTTTTGGCGATTTTATAAACTAGACGTGAATGATTGCGATGATTGATTTTCAGGCAATTAAAAAAAAATCCGAGGCCTTCTCCCCCCACCATTACCACCGGCACCGCCTATGTTAATTATTTTTTAATATAAAACATTCTAGTTATTTAAAATTATGACTTCACATATAGCTATGTAGCTCTTATGCGCATCATTTTAGCGCATATTTCGCAAGCGATATATCACATGTCACTTCGGGGAATCACCTTTTTATTATTTTCGACGCCATCTTAAATGATTTGGAATTTTGGTTTAGATTTACTTCTTAAATCTAGATTTTCTTGAGAATTTTCTCATCTTTATTACTCAGATTTGATTTATAACAAAATCAATAAAAAGTTAGGCCTATTGGCTAAAGGCCCAACCAACTTTGTCGATGTGATGATCACATGCACCCGGGCTTATCGGATCGGAAGATGACAGCTTATTTATGAATGATCCAGATTCCAGCAGCGTACACCTTAATATAGAGACGGTGTTTTTTTCTTCAAGATTTGAAAATCTGGGGATCGGATTAATGCTAGGATATTGGATTTAACTTCCGTTGCAGATTCTAAAAACGTTAGAGTAAAATCGAGTGAGTATAAACTTGGTCATAATTTAATGCTGCGAGGTTAATCTAGTAATGGTAAGAGCACCTTAATACACACACAAATATTCACCTCGATGTCGGAAAGAGCAGGAGTTTAATTTTGGTAAAAACGGTTTTAATAACATTAGACCTAATGTTTATAAAGGTCATGAAAACGTTTTGAAACGTTTTCCATGAAAATAAATCACAACAACATTTTTAAAATGGATAAAATGTTATTGTGAAATCAGATATTTTTGCAAACAGTTTTTGCCAAATATTTCGTCATCACTAATAAACATGTTAGAATATTTTTCAGTAAAGTTTGAAGTTTTTGAAAGCTATTGCTTTTAATGTTTTGATTTTTAAAACCGTTTTATATCCGGCCTTATATCCCAACATTCAAACGTTTTCTGGCAATTTGCCATCATTTCACATACATCATTTAAATCCTTCATATTTATGTTTACACTGGACAGAAACCCCTTCCCACAGTTAGTTCTAATTATTATTTCCGAATTTTGGACAAAAAATACAAAATTTACAAAATTTGACAGAACTTCGTACATGGCTTTAAAAGTCACTCTCCCGGCGTATATAGGGCCTATTGAATGGCGTGGCGGTACCTTTATTATGCCACTTTTTTGAAAATAACTCAGTGTCGAAAATGAACGGTTTTTACCCATTGTTCCTAATGCATGCGATCTTAAAATCATAGTGGATTTAAAAAATAAAATAAAATAAAACCTGATTTTTGGCATATTATTTTGTTATGTTTGAACATGTCCCAACTTGAGTAAATGTGACTCTAAAATGCAACTCTAACTCTAAGTCGAACTATAAAATGCTACTCTAACTCTAACTCCAACTCTAACTCGAACTCATAAAAAGTAAACACTCGTCCCAACTTATACACTCAAATGGAATCAGGCAAATTCGTAGTGTCATCAGAGCAATTTTGACATAGCATTAGGCTATGTCATATTTTTCACCTTATATGGACATGATGGAGTACCAGACCATGTTAAACAACCAAAACAGCCAGCCAGTGGTTTCACTTTTTACCTTGTTTCAAGTTGAAATATTAAAAACACTAGGGAACATATGACACAACATCCAATGGTTGTTATTTTGAGCAGAAAACATTTCCTGACGATTATTATTAATACTACAATTTGATGGAATAAGGGCCTGTTTTTGTTGGGATGTTGTTGTATGATGCTATGATTTGCAATGATTTCACATACCAGTCATGCCATGTCAGTTGTGCATTGCTATCCCACGTATTGCGCATATCTGGGAATTCCCCTTTCTACGCTGATTCCATTGATTTTTTGTGCTGCGAGTTGGTATGGTACACTGAATGAGACGCAAGGAACCAGCTTCAGAGAGAGCGGCCATTGTTGCATGATTCATACTATTAGGAAGTTCGCCCATGAAGTCAGACAGTTTTCCTTCGAAGATCGGCCGTCGTTTCAAATTATCATAGGGTAAGAGTATAAAGTATCATCCTAAAAGTTGAAATTCATTTCGCGGGCACTTGCAAGAATCGAAATCATGTACTAAGAATGATCAATTACTAGCTAAATTTAATAAGCTTGCAGGCATGCCTATGTGATATTATGTCTATGAAAATGACACTGTAAAATTCACCGTTTGAAAAATGAGAATCACACTCATAGGCCTGTGACCCATGATTTGTTTTTAAATTTCAGGTTTGCAGTTGTCACGTCGGCCATTGTCCATGACCCGAATCAGACAGAAAATGGACTGCTTTATATAAAATATGACAAAATAATTGTAGTGTCACCAAGACAGGAGCATAGGCCTATGGCTGGCAGGTAGGGTGGGGTCATGCCCGATCACCAAAGGTGTATAATTGTTAGTGTCACCGAGGTATACAGGGCATTATCCACTTTGTCAACTGATAGCGAGTGGAAAAAAAAAAATTTATGCTGGCATTTGCGAGTGTAGTGAGCAAAATAATTACATTCTTTTTGCTTTCTTGGTAACAAAAGGTCCAAAAAAGGTCCACTTTTTCAACATCAGCCCTCCCCCAATAAATCCTGGCTATGCCCCTGCCTCCTTGATGTATAGTGCATTAATGATGTGCAATAATTATGAGCCCTCTGGATGGTAAAATTGGGGGGGGGGGGGGGTTGCCCAGCCAAAGGGGATGGGGCACATAAATTTTTAGTGAGTGTATGCTCCCAAAAATTTTGAGGTGGTAGATCAATGGGAGCTGACACACTACATAGTGGCAGGGGTAGCGCGAGCACCAAAAATCAAGGGGTCCCATTTAATTTTTCTGGACCCTTTGGTACCTACAAAACCAACATTTAAGGGGTCCGATGAGAATTTAAGTTGTCCATCTGTCCGAAATTCTAAACTTCAGAACTTGTCAAATATTCCAGTGAAATTATTAGTGTTGTTGGCCTATGGGAATTCAAAAGATTTACTGATCTTTTTATTTTTTTAATTTTTAATTGATGATTTATGCCTCCGTGCATCATGAAATTAAGGAGTCCAAACAGTTTTTATCAGACCCTTTGGTCACTTTCAACTTGAGATTTAAGGAGTCCAAAATGGGCAAAATAAAAATAAGGAGTCCCTGGACGGCATAAACTCCTTAAATGCGACCCTGTATAGTGGTAAAAGAGGGTCTTTGGGAGCTGCGAAAACAAATAAAAGGGGGCCTTTTTGCTTTGTGGTTGAAAATTGCCAAAAAAACCCCAGATATGCGAGAAATCAGCAATTTGGGGTTCTTTTACAGCTGGAATTATCAAAATCAAGGGTCATTCGGAGCTCTATTTTGGTCTAATTTATGGGTTTTTTTGGAGCTGTAAAATCCAAAAAGCGGTGGGGTCTTTCTGGTGGAACACACCCATATGGTCATTTGTATTAAGTATCCCCCAAGGAAGGAAGAATTTTTTGGCAAGCCAAGGGGTGGGGGAGGGGGGAAAGCAATTTTGCACACACCCACACATTCTAGGGCCGCCTTCTATGCTCTAAAAAGTCGGGAAAACAATCTGTAGATGCTTTAAATATGTACATTTTCCTGCATGCCGATATGATACTGACTGTAGCACAACTCAGTATGCCCTACAATGGCGTCCATTATGTATGCTGCACTGTTCTATACATTATTATGTTAAAGAATCTTCCTTCCTATACTTTGTACAGAGTCGAAGAGTCCAATATAATCAACACTTTGACTCAAAACTTGGACTGTGTTGGATAGGCTCATTTTCCCAAAAAAATTTTGTTTTTCTACATTTTTTGACCAATCACATTTTTAACCCAAAATCACATTTTTAACCAAAAATTACATTTTTGACCAAAAAATCACATTTTTTACCAAAAGTCATGTTTTGACCAAGAAAAGATTCTGAAAACATAATAATGATAAAATTGGATGGTTTTTTCACCCAATACAAAATTTAAACCATCCAATTTTATATCAAACTTGGTGGCATACAACTCCACCAGATCTTCCACAAGTCTCTGGGAATTTCTGAGTCCTCCTCACAACATCCACTTTCAGCCTCCCAGCACCCCAGTAATTTTAGGATTTGAGCATAAAAATCTGGATCTGTCTGTGTATTTGTGACATGTCCCTGTATGGTCACGAGTATTCTGCAATTTTTTTCTCTTATAGATGAAAAAGAATGGACACCCCAAGAGCTTCATGCAGCCAGGACAGTTCAGCCAGTGGTACGTATGTATAGGTATTTAACAAATAGCCTATGTAGTTTCAGTGGCATTACCATTTTCTTTGGTTGTTGAATTTCTGGGGGGTGGGCTGAAAATGTGGGATTGTGTCCATTTTCTGACAGGGGGGTGCAAATTCCAAGTTTTTGAGGATGTCCCTGTGGTGCTGTCACTGACTACTGGTGACAGGAAGGGTCAATTTAGTTGTGTTACACCCTGCTCCCACCATATTTGTGGTAGACAAATTTGGCACATAAATTTGTGCATTTGAAATAGCTTGAAATGTAGGCGCATTATAAAATATTACAGTGTTCTGCCCCGGTACCCCAGGTCAACATAAAAAGTGGTAACCATGTGTGTTCTAAATTTCATGGAAAAGGAGTATTTTGTTGACTGAAATCGCGGACCCTTGAAATCGCGAAAAAGGGGGGGTATTCTGAGCATTGTCTCCGCGAAATTTTATTAAAAAAGGGGTATTTCACAATTCTACGACCGACCGAGTGATATTTTTCCTTGGTTTTTAATTCTGTTCAATTCTGATGCATGTAAGTTTTATTTTGTATCGTTGTTTCTCTTCCCCTGTTGCACTTGAAGTTTGGCGTGCGCCGGTTCGTTCGTGAAGTAAATAAATCAAAGTAAGATTACCGGGGCATTTGACATGTGTCAAACTAAGATATTTTAATATTTTATGTACATAATAATTATGAACATGCATGATGTTCCTAGATAATGTAGAAGCTGTACATGCACGATGATCTCCCAGAGGTGTCTGAACTGGGATAACCTGGATGGGAACCTGGACTGATACCACAAAATTGTACATTTGAATTTCTACTATCTGTTTCTGTATGTGTTTAAGATATATCTGATCTGAGTATCCAACCCATAGTGTTGTGCAGCCTGAGGTCTTGTGTCAAAACTTGGGTACCACAATACTTTAAAGGAACCTCTGTACACAAAACTTCGAGGGATTGTTCCTCTTTGGTTCATTTTCAATTAAAATCAGTATACAGGCATTGTAATTACCCCAGTTAATAACACAGGATCATCTGGGAGTACAACAGACACAAAGTAATGTTCATACTTGCACATTTTGTACTTAATATATAATTTTAAATATTTGGAGTCATTGAAAAGGGGTGTCTGGAAATCTTCTCATTGAAAACCTTGAAAAGGGGTATTTTTTACCCTGATTTTGTCAGTGATTTGGCAATAAAAGGGGGGTAAAATCAATGAAAAATCAGTGAAAAGGGGGGTTTTGAAAAAGGAAGAACCCACATGGTTACCACTTTTTATGTTGACCTGGGGTACCAGGTGTTCTGCTGACTTATAATTGAAAGAAGAACTGGTTATAGGTAAAAAAAAGCGCCTCACTGTATCATGAGCTTCTATGTTTCTATGTTTAAAATGTTTCTGAAAAGAAAAACAACAAAAATATATATTGATGAATTTATGACTTCTCACAACAAAAATGTTCACTTACGTGAGCTTTTGGGTTGCGGTCGCTAAGCCTTTTTCAAACGGATGTTATTGATCTTGATGAGTGTCACATGACAACAAAAATAATGAAGAAGAAAGGCAAAGTCTGTTATGTATGGATTTTGAAAATGGTGTATTTAGTGGAATTGCATTTTTGCATTAATTTTTCCTCCATAGATGTGAGGGAAATTGATTTTCGTGGTTTGGCCAGCCAACTGGGTACGGATTGGGAGCAACTAGCAACAAGGTTGGGTTTCACAATTAATGAAATCCAGCGCCTACGTATAGATGGAAAGGACAGAGGAATTACTAATGTCATATTTGACATGCTGACTCAGTGGAAACAAAGACAACCTGAGACAACAAGCTTGCGAAGGGTGTTGAAAGAAGCATTTGAAAGCATTGAGCGACAAGATCTTGCAGATAAAATTTGTTCATCCGGACGTGAAGGAGGTAATTTTATTTTTGATAAGATTTTGTTAAATGATTTTTCCAGCGTAAAACGTAAGAAGAAGAAAAGAATAATTTCAAACAACATTAATTCAACATTAATTCAAATTTAACTTTTTATTCATTTCAAAATTCAAAATTGAATTGAACCTTGGGGTGACCAGGAGCTGGTAATTTAAATAACCCCCTGAGAACTACCTGTCGATTGGCCAAAATAAATATTGTGTCCAGTTTTGAACCAACCAAGGAGGGTATTAATAAGATCATCTGCAAATGCAAGTTTGACCATAAATAGTTTAAAGCCTAGTCATAATTGGCAATTGAAATGAGCATTTTAAGTTATCAACCAATCAGAAATGCTGTTAAATGACCAGTAGTGTCCAGGGGGTTAAACAAAGTTACTGGCCCTACAAAACATAGCAGTCCAGGATGGTTGAATAGTCACAGCAATATAAAGTTGTTAACCTGCAATTCATTTTGAAATTTTACCCACCTGAAAACAAAAGCTTTGAAATGAGCTGATTGACAATTCAGCCTCAAAGAATTAAAGATTAAACATATTTTTTTAGGTCATAAACGGAAACATTCTGATGATGGTGATGACCAACCACCTCAGAAATATCAGAGGAGCGGGGATGGTGATGCGACTGATAATGGAAATGCACATCATAACTGTCATCTTGAGCAGCCCAGAACAGGTTTGTATGTTGATAATATCTTTTCTACTTAAGAAGCTGTGTCAGTTCCAAATTTGGCCTTATAGTGCTATCGGTACCGGTGGGTATACCAATGACTCTTCTACCCTTGGTGATATAGAGCAATTGGCACCTTTCCGGTCACTGATAGCGTTATAAGACCAAATTAGACCAAAAAAGAGATAATGATGGTGATCATGTATGGTAATGGTGATGATTATGACCATGACTACAGTAAGGCCAAAAAAAAAAGATGTTTGCTTGCCCTCAACTGACCGACCCTAATTTTGGAAATCAGAAAAATGTTGTTTTTTTCTATTTACTGTACAAAAGAATATCAACCCTATTTTTGGAAATTCCTGAAAAAGTTTTCTTTTTCTTTTCAAATTTTTTCATTCGGAAGAGTGAAGATGTTTTGTAATGTTAGTTGATTCAATTTGGCACCAAAATTGTCTGATTTTTCATATTTTGAGCCTTAAATTAATAAATGGAAATTTAGCTGGCACTAAATTCAAAGTGAAATTGCAGCTTTTTTCATAGTTTATATTATTATATTATTCTTTTTTCAGAATCCACAGCCGCACAGAAGGAGAAAAGAAAGAAGAAAACTGGCAAATTGAAACTTGCCAGTATTCCCAACTTTCCATACAATTCCATCATAATGAAGCTGAACCGTATGTCTGCGCACGCTTTAGAAGACTGTAAAATACTTCTAAGACAAGGTAATATTTCGGTCACTACTACGGGGGGGGGGGGGCTCAAGAATTATCTGGGTACCCATGCTAGATCCGGGGTTCCTGGAGGTTTAAGTAGAAATATACCCCTAGCCAGACCAGATTTCTGTTAAAAGTCACATTTTTCATATGCTGTGCAATCCAATCAAGCCCAAAGACTTGTATACTAATTTCAGATTAGGCATTCTAATTTTTGGAAAACACATTTTCTCATTAATATAAAATATTTCAATAAATTTATGAGCAAACTCGTAGTCTATACTATAAATTTAGAATGCTTAGACTTGTGCCAAGTTAATGAACTTTATGACTGAAATTGTCGCAGAAAGCATGTAAAATTACTTACTGTTGTATTTTGCCTTCATTGTTGCTCATTTCAGACATGCAAGGATTTGGAATCCAACAAGATGAAATCAACCAAGTGCAATCAGGAGATGGTTTTGTCAAGCTAATGGAAAGTAAAAATTTGTTGCACCCAGATAATTTGTGTTTTTTACAAATTCTACTATTTCATGTCGAAAAGGATAGTTCATTGGAAGAGGTGAAGATATATGCAAATTCTGTGCTGGAGAATGTAGCTGAATATGCCAAGAATCGAGATGGCCAACCGATAACACTGTTCATTACAAAGAATAACCAACGTAAGTACTTGTAATGAATTAGTCAATTGTGTGTGAGTTGGGGACATATTCCCCTTGTACTGTGAGAGAGAGGGGGTCAACATGTGCAAATGTAATTATAGTACTTTTTAGGGCACTTTTGCCCAATTAGGCATTGGTGTCCTGATTGATATACCAAAATTGCTGGAAAGGTATACCCAAAACCGTGGCAAATCCCTGTATAGACGAATCCAATTTCACACATTCCTACACCTCAGTGGCAGCCATGGCTGGGTTCACCGCTGAGTATGTCGCATCCGAAATGTGAAATGATGCGTCCTTGGCGGGAATTTTAAACTGCATTCCATCACCCGTGTTACACGTAGACAAAAGAATGATGAAAGTTTACAACACAAATACACAATACAATATAACATCGATTTTTAAGCGGCTTTAATCCATCCAATTGGGCAGTCACAACACCAGCTTGGCGCGCTGGGGACCCAATAAATTATGGCCGACCAAATCCTGACCATGACTTGGCTCGTTGGATTCGTCTATACCTTCGCATACCTTCAACCAGTACTTTCAACCAGGGAGAACCCCCAGGGCCCCCACATGTTGGAGGAGGTTTGATCGGATCTGCAACTTCTGATAGGTTTTTTGTTTGCTAGTTATTTTTTAATTTTTCCTCTTCTTTCTAGCTGATGGTACCAGGAGAGTAGAACTTCGAATAGAAGGTCGTGCCAAGCATACCAAAAACAAACAGGTCAAAGCTTTTATCATCAGAGTAGCTAAGAATCTTGGAATGAAGCCACATCAGATAAACCTCATCGGTCAGGGGAGAGGGAGCGTGATTCTTATATTACAGATACCTGTGTGTGCCGTGAGCAGATTACGGGATGCTGTCACACAGAAAGCTGATTGGCTCATAGATAACAAAGTTCTGGGAGTACATATAGAGGGTGAAGCTTATCAAGAAGTCATGAGCCCTGTGAAGCAAGAAGGTAAATCATATCCTTGTGTAAATGCAATAAGATCATATGCCCTCAGACAAGCAATGGCTCACATGAAATCAATGTCGATTGAGGGAGCACAATTTACAATTTGTAAATGTACCGACGGAAATATTTCTTGCTGAAGGAAGCTGTGAATTGTTGACCATAATTTTGTTTGCATAGTGCGCTCAAGAATCTGAAAGTGTGTGTGTGTGTGTGGGGGGGGGGGGGTGTGTAGAGCAAAATTATCCAATTTTTTTTCATTATTATGTTTTTTGATGAATCCAAGTGTGTGAAAATATTGGATCTAACACATAATAATGATAAAATTGGATGCTTTACGCCCAATATTTATTGGTCTCGCTATGAGTTTTAAATACGTCTCGTCCAATATTTTAAAACTCATAGCTCGACCAATATATATGGGCTCAATCGATCCAATTTTATATATTAGGAAGAGTCATTTGAAATATTTGAGCAACATGAACTTTGTTTCTTCACCCTGCACAAGCAGTGCACACAAAATTCGCTATTGTTGCTTTTCACCAACAATCGCGCGCGAAAAGCTTGGAACAGTTTGCTGATTTCACGCATCCCCACTCCCCTTATTCAATGTTGAACTTCAACATTAATATCATAAATATGACCATATCTCCTAAACGTGTTTTTCGATTTTGATCATTCTTTCAGCTATGAATAGATTAATACATTTGCCATCTTTTTATATACACAGTTTTATAAACTTGTCAATCCTTTTTTTAAATATAAAGATATAAGCAAATTCACGTTATCAATATTAGGACAGTTTGTTTATTTCACACATCCCCGCTCCCCTTATTCAATGCATCCCCGCTCCCCTTATTCAATGTTGAATGCTGAAAAATAGTTGAAAAGGGTTGAGCTCAATCTGTGCTCCAACATTATTTAGGGGGGGGGGAGAGGAGTAAACAAATACATAACATGACCTATGAAACCTATCATGTATTTTCAGCGTCAGGTTCAATTCACAGGAATTTGATCTTTCAAACATCATAGCTGTCCCAATGATTTTCGCACAAGATTGAAGGTCCGTCATGTACTGACAGCCTAAGATGTACCAACGTGATGTCATGATGAGCGGGGGTTGGGGTTTGGGGGCACCCTGGGGGCACCAGCCTCCCACTGGCTACGACACTGCAATGTATCATTATGTTATCAATTCACACTGTTTGGTTTTAGCTTGCTGTGTTGGTGTACACAAATTCGATGTGAGTCATGAAATGATGTGATGCTTCTCCGTGATTGTGTTCGCGGAAAAACAAAACAAGCAGAGTTTTATGTGTTTGACTACTGACTGGTTGCCTTAAAGATTATCTTTTTTTATTTGTTGTCCTTGTTTTCATTTCATCAGGAACTTTGGAGATATTCAGTGGCAGCAAGTCACCCTTGAACCTGGAAGAATTCTTTTCTTGTTTGATGTGTATGGGTAACCAAGACATAGAGATGGATATGGAATCACAACCAAGGTTTGTTACTTTAAAGCAGGGAAAGATATTTAATGTATGAATGTGCTTATATGTAATTTGTAAGTTATAAGATGTTGTTATTGTCATTTAGATTTTAATGTGTAAAGCGCATTGATGCCATGCTTTATGCGCTATATAAATTCTTGTTATTATTATTATTATTATTAAGATTATCAGCAGTGCTAAGGAGGGCCTTTGAAGCTCTTTGAGCAATAGCCCATGGAAAGCACTGCAGACCCACAGGGCCAGTGAAATTTTGTCACTGAGTCTTACAAAGCAAATTAAAGTATGACAAATATGGAACAGTGTATCTTTAACCTATTACAGTTTGAATTATGGTTAGGAAAAATATCATGAGTGGCATAGATTTTAAATCCAAGGGCCATTACTGATTTTGGCTTATTTTGTACATGTCAGCATTGTCAATATTTGTGCAGCAGTGAGGTATTGTGTGCTTCAAGAATAAATGAAGGCTTCGATAGCAAATAGTCAGTGGAATCAAACAAGTTTCTAAGTCTGCAGAGTGGAAGTTACTTACTTGATACTGACAAACTTAAAATTAAATTCCATGGTTGCAGTGGCGTAACTACGTGGGGGGGGGGACACAAAATCAATTGAAAGAACATTTTAAGACCAATATTCAACTTCTAGTAACCAAAATTAATTAGTGGTAGGCCTTATTTGTCCGAAATTTCGCGTGCTCCACACACAATTCTTTCAAGAATTGGGAGGGAGGCATTGTATCCTTAGCCCTGGGCGCCACAACCCTTAGCTACGCTACTGCCCGCGTCTAAGATATTCCCGGGTGGGGGGGGTAGGGGCACCAATTTTGTTTCTTGCCCCGGGCGCTACCAAACCTAATTATGCCACTGCATGGTTGAGCGTTAGTTTTTCCAAAATTGAATTTGGAGTGAGCAACATCGCTATATAGCCTCCTTCACAGCTGGTTTATGTCATTCATTACAAACCGTGACCTACATGCAGTTTGGACCCGAGACTAGAAATAGCCCAGATGTTCGACCAACATAATTGGTTGAAATTTTATGAAATTTGCATACATTGTCAGAAATGTTATGAAATGTTATATTATACAGTACATATTTCTTATTTTTACAGTTCCAGTTGTGCTGGGTGTAGTCTACCACTCCTACCAGACCATTCTGCAATACATGCCAAAGATAATCATTATCACCATGAGTGCTTTACGTGTGTCACATGCTGCCAGCCTATACAGAGAGGGAGCACTTTCTACATAAGACAAGATGGAAAACTACTATGTCTGCAACATCTCATTGCTGCCATGACAAATGGTATTATACTTATTCCTTTTACTAGTATTTAGTATACACCTTTTCCTGATGAGCCAGTGAGTCACGTCTGAGCCCTTCCTCTGTTATTGTGTCCAATTACATTTGAATTCATACTCCCCTGTGGAAGATATTTCCAGAATCTTCCACAGGGGTAGTGTGGTTCAACTTGAATAGCCCAATCCTAATCTGGAATTATACCACTAATTCTAAAACATATTTCTAACCCTAAATTATTCTCTCAACATGGTCCCATTATTGGCTTCCAAATTTTGCACTTTAAATGTCCATGATTGTTTAAAATCCTTCCTTAGTAACTCTTATTTACCTTTTTTCCTTCCTAATTAAAAAAATAAATGTTGGTATTCATACAGCGCCTTTCAATGGGCACATGTGAAAGGGCCCCATGTACCAATACACTTTACATTTATTCCGCTGTCGTTAGAATATAATATGTCAGCTGCTAGATACAATGCCCAATTAAGGCATGCTCATACCTTTGGGTGGCGCACAATGTACAGTATAGTAGGTAAAGCGCCTTGCCCAACACGGGAACACCGCCGGGGCTGGAACTCGTAGTCCACTGATTACAAGGCACAGCCCGTACCACTGCCCCAACGTGCCCTAATTTAGCAATTTAAGACGATACCAAAAATATACATAGCAGCTAGCCTTTGGATATGATGTTTTGCATCTGAACCTCAGGCCTACATAACCAAGATAAGATAGTAACATATTTGTTGTCTTTCATGTAGATATTCAACAGTTGAAGATATTCACAAGGACCAACTTGGAAACTGACTTGTCTTCAACTAGAAACATTCAACAAGGGTGTCCAATGGAGCAACCAATCACGTAAGTAGGCCTCTTTCAACTGACACCTATAGCATGTTTTTATTGAGCCCTGCGCATACACCAATCAAGTAATAAGTTCTCTTTCAAGTTTCAACTGACACCTAGGCCTATAGCATGTTTTTATTGAGCCCTGCACATAACACCGATCAAGTAATTAGGCCTCTTTCAACTGACACCTATAGCATGTTTTTATTGAGCCCTGCGCATAACACCGATCAAGTAATTAGGCCTCTTTCAACTGACACCTATCGCATGTTTCTAGTAAGCCCTGCACATTACACCAATCAAGAAAGTAGGCCTCTTTTAACTGACACCTATATCATGTTTCTAGTAAGCCTTGCACATCCCAGCAAACACAAAAACGTTTTAAAAACGTTTTAAATAAGTTATATTTTGGCTTTTGGTTTAGGTAAAAACGTTTTAATAACATTAAAATGTCGGGTTATATAAAGGTCATGGTAACGTTTTAAAACGTTTTGTATGAAAACACACTACAACAATAAAATGCTATTGCAAACTATTTTTGCAAACATTTTTGCGAAATATTGTGTCAATACTTAAATAACATTATGTTAAAATATTTGAACCCAGCAAACACAGAAATGTTCTTAAAATGTTTTTTCAAAACCTTTTAATAACATTTAAATGTCGGGTTATATAAAGGTCATGAAAACGTTTTTAAAACGTTATTAAAAATATTTTGGGCAAACATTTTTCGCAAAATATTTTTTCAACCCCAAAATAACATTCTGTTTAGAATGTTTTGTATCAAGTTTTCAAGAATGTTTTTTGAATGTTATTAAAACGTTTTTATATCCTTTATATAACCCGACATTTAAACGTTTTCTGTAAAACATTTTTGTTTGTTGAGCAGTAGATTATCAAAAAATGTTTTTTAAGGTTATGAAAATGTTTTATACTCTTAATATACCCTTTATATAACCCGACATTTAAACGTTTTCTGACAACCTTTTATAACCTTTTGCGAATGATGTCGAAAACGTTTTGTGTTTGCTGGGATTACACCAATCAAGAAAATATGCCTCTTTTAACTGATGCCATTTCTAGTAAGCCCTGCACATTACATGTACACCAATCAAGAAAGTAGGCCTCTTTTAACTGACACCTATATCGTGTTTCTAGTAAGCCCTTTTGTGTTTATTTTGTGTCGTCACAGTATGGACCACAATGACGGCCAGGGAGATTACAGTGCTATTCATGACCAGGGAAGACAAAAGCCAAGCGTTGTCATGGATACAGGAGGAGAACAACTTGCTGTGAACAAAAATATTGATTTTGGTAGGTTTTATTGGTTTCTAGAAATCTCTGTTCTGGTATAAATTATTGAGAGCTTTGTGAACACAAAACATTTTATAGGACTTGAAAATTTAAATGTCTGTTTACTATGTAAAGGGTATAAAATGTTTTAATAATATTCATGTTTGAGGCCCAAAAGTTTCCATAATTCCAGGGTTAAGATTGCATAAGTACAACAGACCATGGAAGTAAGAGACATGGAAGCTGGTCGATCCAACACCTATTGAATTATTTACGTAACATTCTATAGAGGGTCCGTATCAAGCTATTGTGATAACAATGTAGTCGGCGTGTCTTTGATGTGGATCATACTTGCCGCCTTTATTGCCAGTTCGTTTTTTTACAGGTTTATTATTATGAGCAAAAATCGTGTTTTTTCTTGATTATGTTTCAAGTATGTTGTTTATATTCGGAAAAAAGTGACAGGGATGTTAGATTTGTAATCCATAATTACAGAAATCCAATCAAAATATCGAGTTCAACCCTATACTAACAGATTTTCTTAAATTTCAAAATATTGAAAATCATGCATTTACTTCTAAACCGCTAATTAGCCGTAAAATTTGATATGCGCACTTGGCACATGCGTTACATTATAAAATTAATCCCGCATCTATTTGTGTGCCCGGGGCTGCCCGAAATTGCTGTTGACCAGAATGTTCCAGGGTCGGGTATTATTTTTACATTCTGCGTAAAATAAATTGTATTTCATTTCATTTTCTGTTTTAAAACTATTATCTGAGAGTCTAGCATATATATACATTTAATCGGTAGGTTTTTACATAATTACATACCTTTAATAAAATTGTATAAATTAAACTGATAGCATTCTGATCATTACGTAGGGATTTTATAAAATCTGTTTGTGTTCATAAAACTAGTCATGCACTGCGGTAATATAACACAGTCATTGTCAGGACTTAGTACACGACTTCGTACTGCTATTGATTTTTAAGCGGGAACTTTGATTTTAGACCTGGTACACGTTGACCATGCGTTGACTCAATTGTTCCCCTTCCACCTGTACTTCTTTTGTTCAGTATCGCGGCAAGTATGATACTCACTTTGATGTAGTATTTGACCAGCTTCCATGTCTCTTACTTCCATGAACAGACAGACCAGCGATAAAGGGTTAGATGTTACAGTTCAAATGGCTTGTACAGTAACAGAGCAAAAAATGTCAGTTTCCAGTTGTGAATGCCCAATTCAGTTGAGGGTATTCGCCTATTGCACGGTTCCACCATATGCGAGGAGAGCCTCGAACTGGCAATATACATGAAAGGAAGTATTACTTAACTTTACGCAATGTTATATGACTGGTTCAATTCCCATTCATGCATGCTGCCAGATCGAGGCTCTCCTCGCATATGGCGGCAACGTGCAATGGATGAATGGCATGCATAGGTGCTCTTGTTTCCACAAAATTTTCAGGATTTTTCTGACAGCACGAATGGCATCTTTGCGCATGGTCATACTCATTTCATGAACATAGTACATGTTTTGAAAGCAAGAAAACATAATTTATTAGGAAATAAACCAAAATTTTAAACTTTATGCAATTGATTATCTAGGCTACTTTGAGAAACAATAGTGTGTCAATATAGTCTGTTCTAATAATTAACATCATAAATGTTGTGAATAATTGAAACTATTATAATTATATTTACTAATGGGCAGGCCCGTAGCCAGGATTTTTTGTGGGGAGGGGTGCTGATTTCTAAGGAGGGGCAATTCTGTAAAAGTGGACTTTCTTCCCCAAATTTAGACCTTTTTTGACCAAAAAAGCTTAAAAATCAAATGTTTTGGCTCGCTACGCTTGCAAATTCTAATTTTTTTAGACATTTTGTATACTTTTGCAAATTGGAGGGGAGGGTGCACCCCCTGGCTATGGCCCTACTAATGGCTTAAATAATGCATTTTTGCTGAATTGTAAAATCATGCTTTGGGTGGGTGCATTTTCCTAAGTATCAAACCAATTATTACTTATTTAGGGTGCTCATTATATTTCTGTATTAGGTAGAACTAGTAAAAACTCAATAAACACTGAAGAGTTTCCCCACATATTTCTTTTTTCTGCAATTCTACAGATATGCAGCATTGTCAAAGAGCTCTACGTCACTACTACCTACAGTCATATTGTAGGATACCGCTAAAATTTAGTAATCAAACAAGCACTACCGTTGACATAGAAGATATCTATGTAGATTTGTCTTTATCTCTGGTGAAACCTAAACCTTGTCAGTTGGAAACAATCCATTTGTCTAGTTACCATGATATGTTCTCAGAGATTGGTTCTGAATCCCCTCCCAACAGGATCATGATCAAAGGTCATGCTGGGTCAGGAAAGACCTCTTTGATTTCCAAGATTGCTTATGATTGGGCAAAAGGAACGGAAGAATCTCCTTTGAAAGATATTTCACTTCTCTTTGTCCTCAATATGGCTTCTATTGATGTGTCAAACATAGAAGAGGCTATTATAACGCAGCTGCTGCCAGAAGACACATGCATCAAAGCTGAAGATCTCAAAGCCTTCATAGGTAAACACAGCAATCGGATAATGCTGATTTTGGATGGCTTCGATGCAGCAAAGTCTGCAGTCAGTAAATCGTGTATTCAAAGAGAAGGAAGCTTAGTAAAGGCTACATCCAACAAGATTCTAAGAGAATGTCATATTGTGGTTACCACAAGGTGTCTCTTATTTGAGGAAGGTTTTCGGTATGTAGAGGTGAGCGGTTTTTCAATGGACAACGTCAACACTTACATCAAGAAGTTCTTTGCACAGAAGGAAGAGCTTGGAGACAAGCTTGTTAGTTACATATCCACCAGTGCTTTGATTAAAGGTATCTCGATAGTCCCGCTCATGCTAGTTGAGCTATGCCTAATGTGGAGTAACTCTAAAGGAGCTTGCGGTATCAGGACAACTGAGCTGTTTAAAGCAATTCTGAACAGGATTAGTAGTCATTCTAAGTCTGGCACGATAGGGGAGCTTAACATGGATGACCTGACCAAGCTACTGGGAGAGCTTGCTCTTACTAGTTGTGTGCAACAAGGGACATTAACCACAGGGAATCAACTTTCACCTGTTCTCTCCAAAAACTTGAAGCTGGCATGTCAGCTAGGCATCATGGTTTGCACAGAGCCATTTGAAAGGACAGCTCAAGTCGTGCTGCCAGTCATGGAAGCTGAGGAGACACTTGAAGGCACCAACCATGCACCGTGTGTGAGTCAAGTTTCATTTCTTCACAAAACTTTTCAAGAATACTGTGCTGCAGTTTACTTGGTGTCATTACTTGAAGAGAATGATACGTTATTTTGGGATTACCTGGAGTCCCATAATGATGTTGACAAAGCTATTGGTATCCAGCCCACTTTGTCATTTGCTTGTGGTCTTAGTCCACATGTAGCAAAACACATTCTCCCTGGTTTGTTAGAAATCTTCTCCTCTCAACTGGAGCATTCTGTGTTTGAGTTCTACAACAACAAGCTATTGTTTGATGCATCGTGTACTATGCAGGACTTCATCTTGCTCTGTTTGGAGTGCAACTTTGAAGCCCAGGCTGCAGATGAATATATTGCTTTACTAAGCAAGCTCATTCCTACAAGGAAGCTGAAATTTGTTGGGGTGTCAGACAGTAGTGCAGTAGCGATAACCTACTTCTTATGTCACAGCCAACCACTTTCCATTGAGTCCATTGTGTTGAGAGCTCCCCCAACTTCATATGATGAAACTGATGATGAATTGTGGAAGACTGTTTCACAAACCCAGCGAAAGCCTGTTTCAAAGTCAACAATAGGGAAGATGGTGAGAAATGAACTGGTTCGACTTGAGTGTGACAAGCTTGAAGACCATCTAGCAGTAACAAAGACACCACTTAGACTTGAATGTGACAAACCTGAAGACCAGCAACTAGCAGAAACAAAGACACCACTTAGATTGTTAGCCAGCATTCATTTGAGGATCTCATGTGGTTTGTTGAAATCAGCAACTCCTTTCACATTGGCACCAATCCTGCTTTCTCTCAAACATGTGAAACTGGCATCCATCGATATAAAGGGTTTTGATGTACAAAAGGAGGTGACGCAACTTATGAAAAGTATCGAGAACGGTCTCCTGCCACACTTATCCGTACTGAAGTTAGCAGACACCGGATTGCATGGGTACCAGACTGAAAAACTAGCACAACTTCTTTGCCTGATGCCAAGTCTCCAGGTACTGGATTTGTCCAACAATGAAGCAGGGCATTGTCTGCCGATGTTAGGTGCAAGCTTATCAAAATGTCCATTTCTGCAAGCTGTGGACATCAAACACATGAAGGCACAAGCAGATGATGTGGTCGCATTTCTTGAAGCTTTCCAAGAGTTTGGACACAAAGTGGTCAAGTTTCACCTGTCTGGGAATGAGATGAGTAATTTGGCTGTCCATACCTTTGTAAGAAACGTTCTGAAATCCAGCTCCTTGAATGATCTTGCAGTTTCCGTTGGTGATGTCAGTAGGCAGATGCATAAGCTGCTTATTGAGAGTTGCCAGGGGGTGCCCTCCTTGCAGAAACTTTCCGTCAGTCAGAGTCATTTCCCTAATGATTTGTTGATGTACACTGGTGAACTTTGCAACATCCTTGATGGCATCACCACCTTATCAATGGAAGTGGATTGGAAGGTATCTCCTGGACTCAACCATTCCGCATGGGTTGAATTTAAGAACAAGTTACAGCGGGCAAATCAGCTGAAGAGACTCTATCTTTATAACATTGCCTTGAAGAAGAGCGACTTTGAAGAATTGCTGGAAGTTGGATGTCAGCAAAAATTAGATCGGTTACGGTGAGTCATTGTTATTATTCAATCATGAATACTAAGGAATTATTGTAATTTGTTGAAATAGAAATAATGGTAGGAAAAACGAAAGTACAATTTAGATGATGAAAATTTTTCTCCTAGCTATTCTACTGCTGCATATGTTTCTTCATCAAGTTTTTGTAACTGAATGAATGTAGTGCATGAATTTAAAAATAACAGTCTGGGTTTTGAATAATTTTGATAGATACATTTAAAGTCAAATTTTGCAACATACCAGTTGAAATTATCAATAACAAACAACTTGCCATCAACAAGTAAATTAACTAAAAACTGTATGTCACACTGATTTCCTAGGATTGAGATCATGTAGTGATCTAAGAAGAGAGAGAACTTTGGTTTTTGAACAATGAGGTAGAGCACTTTTTTGAATAAATATAATGGTCAAAAACTAATCAGTTTGACTGAATGTAAATGACCTTTAGAGAAGAGTGGATGGAAGAGAGGGAGGCAAAGAGAAAACAATGGCAATGTGTTGTGTATAAGAGGCATGAGAGAGAGATTAGAAAGAAAAGTACAGATATTTGTTCTTTCCTAGTACCTATGTTGGATATTTTGCATTATTTGCTCAGATATTTTACTGGCTGCCTACCTGAAGATTTGATTTTGAAGCCTGATTATGATTTTTTGGAGTTACTGTAAGCTGTGCAAATATTAAAATCAGTGTAAGAAGGTGAGTACAGTAGTATATTTTTGTTATTGTGTCGTAATTTCCTGATTATGACAAGATTATGATAAGTGAATGATGAGAGCGTTCACACACAGTCAGTTGTCATCATGGTCCCCGTGTCGTAATCACTTTTGGTTTTACACACGCCAGGGCAATTATTAAGTGAAATGTGTCCACACAGGTAATTTTGATTGACAATTACGACACGACACACTATCAGGTGCACATGCAGTATACTTGACACAAATCGCAAATTGATGTGTACTGGCATGCGAGGCGATTGCTTGTATGTTCCAGGAAAACCTAGATTGAACAGTTGAAGAGCTTGTATCAGTATTCTAGCTTTAACAATGGGGTGGGGGGCATGCACTAGGAATTTATCTGGAGGGCAATGAGGAACAATATGTATTTTTTAAACCCAAAACAGTGGAATTTTTTGTTCCGAGGGGGAACCATGTGGCAAAGCTGATTTTTTTAATGGTGGGGGTGGGGTGTCAAATGCCCCAATGCTCTCCTGTGGTGCTGCGACTGGTGTTTTTAAAATCGAATGCAAATCTTTAGATAAAATCTAGCTAAAAAGTTTTTTTATCAAAAGATTTGCATTCGATTTTTGATTGTTTCTGGGATTGATATTTGCTTTCTGTAGTTTTCATGCCATCTTAGCATCTGTTTGCAATTAAATGTTGATTCAGATATCCCCAGTTGTTCAGAAATACACAGTGTCCATAGTTGCCAGCAGGCATAGGTTGGGTATGTATTTGTGTATATGGGGGTATTTGTGTATGCATGTTTTTTTCGCACACTCATAAAGTGCACATAAATTAATATTCTCCTTTCTTTCATTCACAGGTGTTCCAGTATTGGACTACAGTAGGCCACGAATTACCATTATAGATACCAAATTGATTCTCAAGTGATTCTGTGATCTTCAAGTTGTTAATCGTCATATATATGAACATGATGGACAAAATATAAATGGAAAGATGGAGAGGGGTAAAACAATCTTTCAATGGGGGATGATATGTCCCGGGGGCACTCATGTATAAAAGTTGTAAGCATCCGCGTGAATTGACTTTCAAAAATGACCCTGAGCGAGGATGTCGACAATTTGTCAAACTAACCCTAAACGAGGATTTTACTAAAATAAAACCACCCTAAGCGAGAAATTGGTTTGAAATTTGCCCCTAAATCAGGATAGACATTGTATGTGTTAGTATGAGTGTCATTCAGTAATGATCGGCTATTCCTGGTGCTGTTGAAGTTGGCTCCGAATTTTTTAAATCTGGTTTGTAAAATCGCTTGGAAACCACTCTTTTGTACCGAATAACTTGATAAATATGTCACCACTAATGGCCGTTAATTGGGTAATTTTAAAACCTACCCTAAGGGAGGATCGTTCTTAAAAAAACACCTTAATTCTTCTAGTAAAATGAGTGTTTTGAGACCCTAATCTCGGATCCACACGGATCCTCCTTTTGCTTTTCAAAACAACACTAAATCCATGTTTTCTTTAACGCGGATGCTTACAAGTATAATTCCGAGTGGCCCCCCCTGGGGATATGTCTCATTATGAATACTTGAGAAAGTTCCTGCAATCTAACCGTGTGATATGACACAATATAACACAGTTCAGGGTGCATGCATCAATGCGATACTCCTACACGCTATTTGAATCAATCGGAGGCGCATAGCAATATTGGACTGATCGATTCTAAGCCCTAGGTAGTTCCTTGTAAAGTGTAGGTAAAATTTGGTATACTTATGATTAATATTTTTATTTGAAGTGTTTAAGAATGAGATTAAAGGTATTGTTTGTAGCCGCTGTCGTACATCTATCATCTCATATAACAGGGGCGACATTATTATCTTTGCCATTAAACAACTCAGCTTAGCCTTGTTGTTTTACTTAAAATAATGATGTCACCAGTGTTGTATGCATGACAGTGGCTAAAAATAATACCTTTATTCTCTCCCCATTACACAAATCTAAATATATGCAGTTGATATTTATCATTAAACTCATCCATAGATTCATTTCATTTGGATATGAAATATTGATAAGCAGGGCCCGCATAGATAATTAGTTGCATTAAATGAATATAAAATGACATGATGTGATCCAATAAGGCCAAATGAAGACAATTTTGAAAATTGAATTATCATCACCTTGAACATGAATACCAGAGAGATATTCTCTCATAATTGGTTGCAATGTATGAGCTTGCTAAGTGTCTAATTGTTTTATGTGTTAAGTCCGATTTAGACTCCACATCGCAGCGCGATGAGATGCTATAAAAACCGAAATTTCAGTCTGCGATGGAGTTGGATTTTGTTCAGTTTTTTCGCATTGCGCTGCGACACTGCAGCCAGTGGCGTAGATTTCTTTTTGACATGGGGGGGGGGGGGATGGAGTTGTAAAACAATTCTTGAAGAATAGTCGATCCAGCACCTTTTGGCGACAGAAGAAGTTTACAGTACAAATGCGTGTGAAGCGCGGGAAATTTTTTGATATTTAAAGCTAAACTGATGAAATATGGTGAAACAGTAGAATAAATGTGCGCGAAGCGTGCAGAAATTTGTACTTTTGGGGCTATAATAGGCAAATATGAGGTTAATTTGGTCAGAAACCCATTATCAGGTGTCAACATTGGGGGGATGATTGTATGGACCATCCCCCCCCCCCTGGCAAAATATTGGTTTATCCCCCCGGGATCTACGCCTATGACCGCAGCCGTGCAAGCTTGTGATTGGCTACTAGAAAATCAAGGTCGGTAGAATGACCATAAAAGGAGATGCAGACCCCACATGTTTTCAAACATAGCAACATTGTGCGATGAAATTTAATTTCATCGCGCGATGCTACGATCGCTTGAAAGCTTCGCAGCATCGCATCGCAGAGTCTCAATCGGCCTTTACATTGATTTTTGCTTCATATTTTTGCCTATGTATCTCAATTTCTCAAGTTTTCAAAAATGTTTTTGAATGTTACCAAAACGTTTTATACCCTTTATATAAACCCAACATTTAAACATTTCTGTAAAACTGTGTTTGCTGGGTTGTTATTGGACAAACTTGCATGCAGTGCTCTTATATACTTATTCTAAAATATTCTGTAGTTTTATGTGTATCTTTGTGACAATAAAACACTTAAAACAACTAGTATACAGATTGCTTTGATGTTAAGAAATTAACTTGTGTGTATGTCTGTAACAGGTAAAACCAAAACACTTAAATATTGGTGTAACAGATTGAACAAAATTAGCTAGGTGGGCTTATTTTAGCACATGCTTTTAAATATATAAATTGCGTTTGATACGAGGCCTTGGAATTTTTTTGCCTAATATTCCCACCACTTTTAAGGTTATGCACTTTTTGTACAAAGTTTAGCAGTCACCCTAGGCTATTTAATAAAAGGCACTTAATTTAATGCCCACATGACCCATGGGCACCGCCATAACTTGTCGGGGTGTGCAAGCATTTGCCATTCTGGCTGTATATACTGGCCACAACACCCACTTGGGTCTGATTTCTAGAAGCTTGGCTAGTGGTCAGGCTTCCTAGGCCAATAGGCTAGCCCTACCAATGTGGATCCATTTTATTGATTTATCTTTCTAGGTGATGTATGATATGAAATTGTAAGCATTGGTATATAGGACTAATTGGGCTTAAGCCTGATGGCTTAGAAAGCCTGACCACTAGCCATGCTTCAAGAAATCGGGCCTTAGAGTCCTGTTTAAGCCATGAAGTCTTTCAAATCTTAACTCATTTGTATGTAGCCTGTGAGTCCAGACTTCTTTCAAAATGAAACATAAAAACTACTTAATAAAATATTATGTTATTAAACATTTATTCGCATCCAATTGCAAATTATATTACAATGTTATCTTGGCACATAATAATACAAAACAAGTTATCATAAAACTTAAAGAAAAATACTTTTACTGTTTTTAATCACAAAATGCAAGAAACTATGGCAAGTACCCAATAATTTGATGGACTTTGTTTGCATAAATTTAAACTAAAAATTACTGCATACATTTAGTGGTTATCATATTGAACCTGATTAGTTTTCCGGTGGATTTTCAGAAACTAAACTACTTTAGCACCCATTTCAATGGAATTGTACTTGAATTAGCCTTGCTTGAACAATTTACTTGAGCCTAGTCCCATTAGGACCCAATATCTCCATACACAGACACCACTTAACAAAAACAGAACATGTGAAGAAAAATGCATCATTATTCTGCCCTTGAAAACAGCTGACTTACTTGAAGGGATGTCAGCAAAATAGATTTCATTTCTGACATAAAAACCAACCCTCAGGGGCAGGCTGCAAAATAACCGAAGGCACCGAAGGCAATTGCCTTCGGTGCCCCTATCAGTTGCCTTGATGCCCTATTAATTGCCTGATGGCTTAGAAAGCCTGACCACTAGTCATGCTTCAAGAAATCGGGCCTTAGAGTCCTGTTTGAGCCATGAAGTCTTTTAAATCTTAACTCATTTGTATGTAGCCTGTAAGTCCAGACGTCTTTCAAAATGCTATTAATTGCTGCTATTCTTTAACATGTAATTGCCTTGTAAAATAGATGTCCCCTTTCAAAATTGCCTTGAAATGGGTGGCCTTCAGAATCCTTATTTTGCAGCCTGCTCAGTAGCATAGCCTGCGGGAGTCTACTAATTAGGCTGAATAACGTAAAGATTCGCCTAATGGCACATGGTTCCCGTGGCATAACTGCAATTTTAGGTAGTAACGAAAAATCCCACCAGCAAATAAGTGCACGGACCCTCGATTCTTTTTGAGATTTTCAAAGGAGGGAACTCTCTATTTGTACTTGTACTTAAAATTTACCCCCAAAGCAAAGGAGCCCATGTGCGGCGCGGCATTAGGCGAATCTTTACGGTACGTCACTCTTATTCAAGCATATACTGTATGTCAACTGTGATTCAAAACAACATACATGAATGACTATACTCCAACTGTGCTTCAAGCAGTTTACTTTTAAATGTTATTACAATTAAAAACAATATACCATGTTGGTCTAGGCAACAAATGAGTCACATGAACATTTCCTGGAAAATTACAAGTGAATGTGTAAGTGAGACCTGAGAGTGTATTTTACGATTACAACATACAGAAAAACTTATCGTCCTTGTTTACACTTTTTTTTGTTCCATGAAATCAGAATAGAAAATATGATACATTGGGTTCTTCCATTTGAAATACACACTGCCCTGTGGAAGATTTAGCTCAAGTCTATCACAGAGGGAGTATAAGTTTCAAATAGAATAGACAATTGAGTAATTTCTATTTGAAACATTAATTACTCCAGTTGTGGAAGATATAGGTAAAGCCATAATTGACATTCTTAAACACTTGAGAACATCTGCAATCTTATTGGTTCTTACCCATGTGATACGACATGATATCACATGGGTCAGCGAGTGTGCATCAACGCGATACGCGTACTTGCTATTTAAACCAATCAGAGGCACATTGCAACAACGGGACTGATCGATTTTAAGCTCTAGGTAGTTCCTTGTAAAAATGTAGGATTTAATTTGATTAAAATTTGTAATACTTATGATATTTCTATTTGAATTGACGTGTTTAAGAATGAGAATAAAGGTATTGTTTTTAGCCGCTGTCGTGCATCTATCGTCTCATATAACACGGGCGACATCATTATTTTTGGCGTCGCCTGTGTTATATGAGACGATAGATGCACTCCAGTGGCTAAAACCAATACCTTAACCTTTATTCTCTAAATATCAGTAAAGTATATTGTTTCACTTTGGATGATTACTTTTACAAATCATACTGTGTAATACATTTGTTTGGGCCCATGTAACAATTCTATGGAATGAGTAATAACATACAGGTAATAGGAATTGTTTGGGAATAGACTCATCAGGATTAGAATGTCAAATAAACTAAAAGTAATTATGTAGACATATCCAAAGTTCTATTCACTGTTAGCCCTGTATCACTACCAATGAGTTCAATTAGAGAAGGCAAATTCATCCATGTTCATCACAGAACTTATCTTCTTACATTTAAATTCCTTGATCAACACACACAGATAACCCCAGGAGAACTACCTGCCGATTAGCCAAAAAGAAGTTTTCATTATCAATTGGCCCAATCAGCAACATTGTTAGAATAATTTCACCACACAAAAAAATTGGGGTGAATTATTTGTAAAGCTCCATTCTGATTGGTGATTAAAGTGAAAATATCATGTAATTGACCAATCAGAGGCAATGTTAGATCGGCAAGTAGTGCTCAGGGGGATAAAGGCTATAACATAGTTTTCTACAAATAATTTTTGTAATACCAATGCATTGTGTGAATCATCTGGTGGGTCGTAAACTCGTAAACCAAATTTAAATGGAATCAACACCCTGTTCATTACTGAACATATTTTCAAAAGTCAAATCTGGTGGGTATGCAAAAACAAACAAACAATAATTGATAATAACAAAAATAGAAAACAATTATATTTCATTAGTAGAAAAATCAATAGAAAACTAGAATGTAAAATAAAGTTGTTACTCTGTGATTTACAAGGTGGAACGTGTCGTGAGGTTATTAATGCTTGCTTTGTATGCTAGACCTAGGCTTCAACATAAAAAGTTTTGAGACATTTTCTCAAAATATCAAGAGCTATTTTAAGAACCACTGAACTAATACAAGACTTGTTTGTACTCGATTTTAATGCATTTTTCATGATGATTCCAAATATGGTCATGAAAATGTACAATTCTGACATTTTTGAATTGTATGGAGAGTGTTAAAAGTCAGACTTGCAAAAAATAAATAGATTGTTGTACAAACAGTGTTTATTAAACACCATATATGGGACTTGCTCCCTTTGTGAGATATAGGATCATTCATACTTCAATCACTGCATTTGTGGCGCATTGTGGTAAAAATGCCATCACTTCCACTGTGATCCATGGGGTGCAAACTGTGTTGCAGCGGTTCAATGCATTGCAGAGCTAAATACTACTTACTGCAGTGGGTCGGCTAAGAAGCAAATTGCAAGAAACTGCAGCGATAATCTACACTACCGTAAGTTATGAATGAGCTTATAAGCTTCTAAACCAATAATCTTGCCACAAATTGGTAGAAAACAGGTATTTCTTTAAACCTATGACTGACATCATCCATACTATAACAATTTAAGTTAAGGTAAAACTCATAAATAATAGGCAAAGCATAAGCACTACTAATATCCACACTTGCATTGCATAATTTAGCAGGGAAATGTTTAACTCTATGAATTTAATATACTGATGGTTGGTTGGAAACTACAAATGGCAGCAATTTCCAATCTTTAATTTTGCAGCATCAACTAGACAAGCATTTGGAAATTACAATTACACATGAGACATGTTCCCACGAAATGAGAGGAAAGTTGCAAAATTCTGATTGATGACCAAATCCATATTCTCCAAATCATCAGCTTTATAATGATATTGGACATGTGAATGTTGATTAATTTCTCACTTGGTGTTCAAAAGTGAACTTTTCCTTGAGCTTTTCTTTCATTTTCTATAGGTTTATGGCATGTATAATGGCCCATATCCTATTAGCATCTCTTGTGTCTTTCCGCTCATGTTGTGAGATAAGTCTCATATGGCAGCCATTTTGTTTCCTTGTTGCATCCAATAAATGAATTCTCTCTACCCTGAGGTTGTTAGTTTCAAACAGGCAAGATTTCCGATTAATATAATATAATTAATAATTTCTACCTCATATTATTCTACATTCTACATTTTCAATTTCTACAATTTCACATGCGAGTTGACATCTAAATCTGATATACATACGTAACTCATAGTAGTACATTGTTAATGGGCTATCGCAGTTGAAATCTATACACCCCCTATGGAAGACATTACCTTAATCTTCCAATGGGAGTGTGGATTTCAAATGGGTAACCTGACTGGGTGACTCCATTTGAAATCTACACTCCCTGCGTGGAAGATTAACGTCATGTCTTCCACAGGAGGTGTATGGATTTCAACTGGAATAGCCTATTATGCAACTACTTAGGAAACAACTTTATATCTTACATGTACAAGAGATTGGATCTTTGTACATACTTATTTTGTACATGGATACAGACAATAACACAATTTCAGTCTATTTTTGGTTGAGATCTTGCCTTCTGCATACACACAAATCAGCTTTCTTGTCATTTCTATGAGAAACAATGCCCTTGCCTTTCCATAATTTGACGGAAGCCTTCAGTCATTTTCACACTCATCTGAAACCTATAATATTTGAAGTTTTATAAATGACAAAATAGCAATTCATCTGTATGTGATAGTCTTGACAATCCATTTAAAATCCGCACTCCCCCTGTGGAAGATTTTGGAAATATCTTCCACAGGGTAAGTATGAATTTCAGATGGAATGAACACATTAGCAGCTCCAATTGAAACTCTCCCTCCCTCTGAAAGATTCAGGTTGAATATTTCCCAGAGGGTGTATGAAATGGAGTTGCCTAATATGTTCATTCCACTTGAAATTCCTACTCCCCCTGTGGAAGATATTTCCAAAATCTTCCACAGAGGGAGTGAGGATTTTAAATGGAATAGCTCAATGGAGCGTCATATTTACTTCAGCAACTCTTTAATATATTTGACAGCAAGACAAAATAAAATTCTCTGATACAAAATCTAATGATTACTAGTTATAGTATTCCCACCCATGTACCTCTGATTATCATGCTTGCTAGTTTTGCACAACTATGGTATAAATTGACAATAATCAATTGTGTGGATTTACCCAAGACTTTTAAAATTAAATATGTTGCAAATTCAACTTTTTAATTACCCGGAACTATGTTTGGAAAAACTTGCATTAAAACATCAATGTTCCTTTGTATTTCATAAATGATATAATTTTGAATCATTCGTAGTTTCTTCTTATTTACCTACATTTACAGGGATAACATATGTGCATACATTTTACATTTAAGGCAATTGCAAAAATTTTTCAAACTATTTCAATATCCATAATATTTCTTAGATCTCTTTATTTGTTTATCCATTTTTTGAATAAAACAAATTTGTTTCCATGCTACTTGTTTGTAATGATCAAACAGCAACAATGCTTTCTGAAACTGTTTTCAGTGAAGCTGATTAAAATATACATGTACAGTAAGTAGGTGGGCTACACCATATAGAGTACAAATTACATGATAAACTCTAGTAACACTAACTTACTGAAAATAAAAATACAAACTATTTGATAAGACAAGCTACAAAAATATATGTTGCATAATATAAGTGAATAAGCACAAGATAAACAGTTGCAATAATACAAATATAATATTTTTTGTTTACAGACCCACTGATGTATACATCTATTTACTTTATGTGAGTACATCACAGAGGTATTCACTTAGTCTCCTACACAGCCAGTTTGTGTCGGTCCTAACGCTTCTTGTTCCTAATAAACATAGCCGCATATAGTATGGCCTGAGACTAGTATTCACTATCATATCCTCAATAGGATATTCCAGTTGAAATCCATACACCCCCTAAGGAAGGCATGACATTAATCTTCTACATAGGGAGTATGAATTTCAAATGGGAGTACCTGAATAGGTGACTCCATTTGAAATTCATACTCCCTGTGTGGAAGATTAAGGTCATGTCTTCCATAGGGGTGTATGGATTTTGACTGTAATAGCCAATACCCCTGTTATCTTTTTACACTGTTGGAACAGGAATGTGATTTGTGCTTGTGTAGGTCCTAACATATGTGGCCAAATTCAAGCAAAATAACGACAATGTCACCAAAGTTGTCTGAGTTCTGAGCTGATTTACCATGCATTCAAATCCTTATTCAATGTTTAATGCTGTGCATGCTAGTCACAGGCTTCAACATGAAAAGTTTTAAGATATTTTCTCAAAATATCAAGAGCTATCTCAAGAACCACTGAACCAATACTTGGCTTGTTTGTACTCATTTTAATGCATTTTCATGCTGATTCCAAATATTGTCATGAAAATACACAATTCTGAAATTTTTGAATTTTGAAACTTTTTTGAAACATGTCATCTGATTCTTGGCCATGTGTACTTTACATTTCCTTCAGATTGTACATGTATGCATGAAACAAAATGTCAAAAGTCATATTTCCTCATCATAAATATTTACGACTGTACATGTAGAACACATTACAAACTATTGGTTTAGGGTTAACAAAAGGTAAGAGGGTTAGTTTGAGGTCAAAGAGTACTTTTACATTCCAATGACATTTCCCTGATACAATCCTAGCTTTATGCTTCACAATTTTGTTTTAGGGTTAAAGTTAGGGTGTGGATTATGGTTCAGAGTTGGGTTACGGTGGAAGCTTGGGTTTGGGAACGTTGGGTTAAATAGTCGGGTATAAGAGTAAGTGCCCATAGCAATTATGAGACTAGCTAGGGTATGGGTTATGGGTGTGGGTTATGGTTCAGGCTTGGGTTATGGTGGAACATTGGCTTAGGGAAAGTTGGGTTAGTCGGGTATTAGAGTAAGTGCCCATAGTGATTATGAGACTAGCTTATGGAGTGTACCTGATTGAATGTAATGACTACAATGGTGTTACTAGGACTATAAAAGATAATGGTAGCTATAATTAATATACAATGTATAAATTAATTAATATACTTTTCATAATTATTAATATATAGAATGGTATGCTATTCATATCTGTACAACACCATAGATTACAACATAAACAAATTAACATTATTGATATTTTTATTTCAAATGTGACCACTCCTTAATTGGCCTTAAAATGGGTTATTTAAAATCCACACCACCCCTGTGGAAGATTTTGGAAACATCTTCCACAGGGGGAGTATGAATTTCAAATGGAATTAACACATTAGCAGCTCCATTTATGTTTCTGGTTCTATACTGCCTAATGCCCCTGAAAGGGGTCGAACAAGCATTTGAAACTCATCCTCCCTTTGTGGAATATTCAGGTTGAATCTTTCTCAGAGGGTGTATGAAACTCAAATGGAGCTGCCTGTGTTTATTCCATTTGAAATTCATACTCCCCCTGTGGCAGATATTTCCAAAATCTTCCACAGGGGTGGTGTGGATTTTAAATGGAATAACCCAATACATATGTATATAACAAAATTTTGTTTTTTGAGAAATTAAATGCCGTTTTCTGTTTTTATTTTGTTCTCAAAAATGTTTTAATTGTTTTTCAAAATGAAGATGAGATTACCTACGACCAATACAAATTGTAACATTATTTTAAATATGCTACAAGAAAAGGCACACATACATCAATGTATCACAAATTCCCATCACATTTAAGCAAACCTTGTTTGTCGAAAAACAGCTTGTTCCCCCAATCACCCCCCCCATACGATGACTCATGCTATGCCACTGTATTCATTGACTATTTTTTACAATAGCCATTTTACTGGTGCTGGTCAATGATGGGATATACTTGTAGTTATACCAACAAAAACTTTATGATGCTTCCCAGTATATTTGGTCTGACTGACAAGTCAGAGCATAGGCCTTCCAAGATTTGAAGGTCTGTGGTCACAGCTCTTCATATATACATCAATGCTTATAATATTCCCCCAAGAATAAGTAACAATCATTTACATGATTTAAGTGTTGCCAAGTGCATGCTTAAACAAGTTCATTCAAAAATGAAGTTTTTGACTTCCATGGATAACTAAAAAACCTGATTTAATTAATAAAAAGAAAACTTTTTTGATGAAAGATGAAATGGGACATAAAATGTGACCTGTTCCCACAAAATTAGCGTTAAGTCGCTGGTTGGTGGTTTCGAGACCTTCCACTTGTTAAGTTGCTGTTCTTTGTTTGAAGACATCAGTGGTATGTCTTTTGTGACTGCAGACATAAAATATACTGTACTCTGTATTCAATTCTGTCCCCATTCACAAAGGATACACCACTGCCAATGTTTTCAAGCAAAGATCATCAACTCAACAGTTGGAACATCTCAAACTTCCAACTTGTGACTTACACTCATTTTGTGGGAGCAGGTCACAAATGGTTAAATTGACAGACCAAAGATGTCTGCATTATCTGGTAAATATTACCAATAAAACAAATAGGGAATGCAAATAATTTGAGCTGAACCTGGATTCAAACCTGGTGACCTTTGACCTTTAGATTACTACAATTGCAAGCCAGAGATGGCTGGGTTCAATCTCACTACAGCCCCAATTTCTTTGCTCCATACTTTCACTTGTCAAACTTTACTTCAGTGTTGCATTATTGAAGAAAGCTTTATACATTGAGCTATTAGCCAGTCTTAAACTGGTTCCATTAACCATTCAATTTGTTCATACTTCAAACATGGGACAAAACTCACCAATATGTATCCAAAAGTGGGCATAAAAATCTCAGCTGATGATTCCAATATATAAAATATTTCACAAAGTTATTTTAACTTTTACATACAAAATCGCAAATGCAACACATGTATTTTGTTAAACATGTACAAAATGTGCGATTACAAATATCCGGAATGTTCCATGTACATAAAAATCACACAACAGACGAACAGACTGTTTGTGTGCAAGTGTTCAACAGTTGTAGTGGTGGTGACCTAACTTGATAAGAAAGCTGCTTGTTTTGCTTTGAAGTCTGCTTTCCTCACTTTTGCTTCTTCTGCTTTCTTTTTATTTTCTTCTTGTTCAGCCCGGATTTCTTCTTCAAATTTACTTGTTTTACTGATCTCACTTATCTGTGATAAAAAGGAAGAAGACATAAATTTAACAAACCTATATACTGTATTGTTTGTAATAAACCTGGGCTATTCAGCGACTGTCTTTTGGAATTAGCAGGAGAGCATTAAATAGCTCTTCTAGAGCCTTCAAGGAGAGCTGTTCAGAACATATACAATAGAATGTAAGGAGAGAATGGTTAACTTAAGAGAGCTACAAATCCCTCTCCTACATCAGATTTAAAGAGAGCAGTAGAGAGCAATTGCTATTGATCTTCTATCCAGTTGAAATCCACTCCACTCTATAGAAGATATGACCTTAATCTTCCACACAGGGAGCGTAAATGTCAATTGGGGTTTTCTGAATGGGTGACCCCCCTCCCATGTGAAATTCACACTCCCTGTGTGGGAGATTAAGGTCATGTCTTCCATTGGGGTGTATAGGTTTTAACTGGAATAGACCATTGTTAATGGTAAAGAGTAACTGGATGGATTTGTACTTTAATTAAAGATGGAATTAAAAGGAACTAATTTGTGTCTGACGTCAGAGCACGGCGCGAAGTGTCTGGTTGCTCACCTGCACAAAACAGCATCAGGTTGACCGGATGTCATACGTCTTTTTAATTTGGTCTTGAATTATATGTTACTCACCTTGGCCTCGAAGAAATTCTTGGCTCCACCAACTCCAACTTCATCAATGTCAATTTCTGTGAGTTTTGCTAACTGACTGAGTCCGCTGTCATCATCTAGCTCACCGGCTGCTGCCTTCCTGAAGATCATCAGGAACTGAAGAGAAGACAACAAAATGCAGCAATTGAAAGGTACCCATATAAGTGTTTACCCTCGCCACCCTCCTGTTTAAACTTACCCAAAATTGTGTCCCTTTTGAATCAGGCCATAAGAGTTCCCAATTTCTCAACCCAAGAGCAGAGCTGAGAGCAAAATTGCACAATTGATTTGCCAGTGGGCTTTCTTTTCCTTGTTCTTTTTCCTCAATCCTGTTTCTTTCTGTTCTCTTCATATAGGCCAGCTTTATATTAGCTTTTATGTCATTTTGCTTGAGCCTAGTCCCATCAGGACCCAAGCGTGTGTCTACCCAGACCACCGACCGGTTGTGGCTTGCCAGAAGACATCTTACCCTTCCCAGAATTCATCACCTCACTTCATCAAATGACTCCTATTACTTTGTACTTGTTCCATTTGTTTTCACAGTCAAGAAATAAACACATTTTGCAAGACCTGTATGTGCTCTGTTCATTGAGGTACTTTTTATCACTATCGACCCATCATGTTGCACTAGATAGCAATTAGCAAATCAGTACAGGAAATTGACATGGGAGAAATGCATTATGGGCAGTATAAAGTATCTTCTCTGGTGGCTTGTTGTCATCATGAAAATCTACGCATAAACACAGTGCACTCTGTTATAAACATTTCCTTCCAATAGGATTAAAATACCAATTTTCATAAATTATTTCCCAATTGATTATTTCCCAAAAGGTGTATTAAGTTTTTTATTTGGTTTCATGAAAGAAAGGAAAACCTTACAAAATTGGCTGTTGAAAACACCTACATTGTAAAGCTGTTTGGATAAAGTTTCCAACATGTATAAATGCCTAATTGTTTGGAAATTATGAGAATGGGACTGTTAACCTTTTTTGTACTATCAGTACCAACAGTAAGTACACAATTAACATTGAATAGTGGATAGGCTACAAACTCCCAGGGAGTTGACACCTGTTTTACCAGGTAATTGTTTGGAATTTCCAAGTTCAACTTTTGAACTCATGCATTCAGGTTAAAACAAACCCAAGTTTGATAAACATAGCCTGTTCAAACTTCAAGAGAAATATTTTAACAATAAGGAGTTGACCCTAACCCAACCCATGGTTTTTTTGTTATCGGAAGAGCTTGGAAGGGGTAAATGAAACAAAAAAAGGAGAGAAGATGAACAAAGAATTAAAGTCACTTGGTACTCTCAGGATTCAAACTCAGACCCCTCACATGCCATGCAGTGGATCACCGACCTGTAGCCACGGGGGTTTCGCTGGCTTGGCCAGTGATTCCGTGGGTATGACTTCGGCCAATTGCGTCATGGCATCGTGTGCAATGCACACATTCGCAGTGGTTTTCATAGTGAGCTTTAGTGAGTTTCAGTCAGGTTTGGACTAGTCCCAACCTAACTGGCTGCCTGAGTCTCATTTGCAATTATTCTACCTACCTCCTTGAAATTGATTTTGTTATCCAGATCTTCATCTACTTCTTTTATCATGTTTTTGAGACCCATATGTGTTTGTGGTGCTCCAAGTTTTTCCATCATTAGCTTTAACTCCATTAGATCGATGAAATTGTCATGGCCCACATCATACCTGGAGAACGAGATGGGAGATGCAAAATATAACTAGTCATGAATGCTTTGCATGCCGGCCATATAGGCTTTTAAATCATAAAAAGTAAAGTTTAGAGACATTTTCTGAAAATATCAAGAGCTATCTCATTTTAAAATGCGTTTTCATGCTAATTCCAAATATGATCATGAAACTTTATAATTCTGAAAGATTTTTAATTGACAAAAAATTGAAATTTGTCATCTGCAGTCAACACCCACATTGAGAGTTAGAATTGTGTAAATGGATGAGGCTTCATATGTAAAAAAAATTGGCCCTAGTGCTGTCCATAACACAATGACGGTTCAGAATTTTATGGGCACGTATGGCTGAAACTAACACTTTGTGGGAAAAAATAAATATTTTTTTCCATATATTACTGCCCTTGCTTTACAGAATGTTCAACCTTGCCCCGCACATTTACCTGCCTACTTCAGTACAATGATTATGAGTACATACAATACATAGACACAGTTGAAAAGAAAATTTCCAGTTAGGGGCTGTGCAATAACTATCTGTCACCAAGGGGGAAAAGAGGGTGTGGGGGTTAAATTTTTTGGCAGGGCAAAGGGGGTTACAATTTTGGTAGATCAAAAGGGGAAGGCAAGATAATTTTGGCAAGTCAAGGGGGTGGGGCAAGCGATTTTAGGACACAATCAATTTTTGGCCAGCATCTACTCATTTTTGGCTGATTAAAAAAAAAATACTCAGGAAAGTATCCTGTATCAGCTGATAAGGAATCTTATATAGCCCACCCCTAATGAGAGATCACTGAAATTACAGAAATGATTTAGATCCAAAATCACCATCTGGCCAACATGCGTAAATTAGTGAAAGATTTTCATATCGCATCATATTTTTTCCCACAGATGTGGAAAACCAACGAAACAGAAGTGAACAATCTAACCACTGACCCAACACTTTCAGTCATGCCTATGAATTTGGTTGATTCCTATATTTGTCACCAGTTCCCCTCTCCCTGGCCCCACCCCTGGCACAAATCATGCCAAACAATCTGTTCAGCCATTTAGCCTCTTGTTGGTCCAATGGTAATCCTACTACATGTATTGTTCATATCGCAAATTTAAAAAAAAATCAAAATGATTTGATATCACTATCAGAAGGACATTCCTGGTATAATCAGAATGCAAAATGGTGTGTTTGATCATGGAAGTACTACATGTATGTGCTCTCAGGTCCCACAAAATATACTGTGCAAATGTTGCTATCTGACAGTGGCGTAGCCAAGTGGGGGGGGGGGGGCAAAGGGGCGGCAGGGTGTTCAACTCAATATCTTGTATGTTTGGTGTTTCCCACGGCCACACAGCGGTGCCTCATTTTCATCTCTCATCCATGCGATTCAAATTAACAATTGAACAAAATGTGCATTGTACTGGCACATGGGATAGTCGGCAGGGGCCATCGCGGGCAAGCAAGCTTGACCACACTTAGCAATTTCGACCACTTGCATCACTTTGATTTGCAACTTTTGAAATGCACCAACTTTCATACACTGGTATCAATCTTTGTCATTTTGAATTATCAATCAAATTGTCATAACAAGATCAGGTGTTGGTGTAGGATGGGTTAAATATACATAACTGCAGACTTTCTTTATTTGACGTGTTTATATGCAAGCATTGAAAATCCTACAATTCCTATAAAATGTTACTGTGTTGTACCTTTGCTTTAGGAACGCACCATTAGATTTCAATGGGGTTAGGAAGTTGGGGTTGGGCAAGAAATTTGTTTGTGCCCCAAAATATTTTTTCGTCGCCAAAGGCGGCAAGATTTTTTAAAACTTTCATGCATGATGCATTTATACACAGTCCGTGGGGATTTTTTAGTGTTGGTAGGGAAAGGTTTTCTTTGCTCATGGAGTGGGGGGGAAGTTTTTTTTCTTTTCAAAACTTCCTACCCCCCCCCCCTTGAAGTCTAATGGTGCATCCCTTATTTGCTTTGACTGTTATCACAGAGCAGGTTGTTCAATATGTGCATCAATGATGATAAGCTTCACTGGCAATTCAATTAATTAGGCATTCAGGAGGCAATCACATTACAAACCCATTTGGCTGGCTGGGTGGGTGGGTCCCTTTCAGCTCAACGGCACAATCATACTGATAATGGCACCATTATATCAGTTAATCTAAAAATTCTTTGCACAGTATTTTTGTGGGACATGCAAGCACATGCAAGCACATCAGACATATCGAATTGCATTAGAATACATTAGGAGGAATTCTAAGGTGTTTTTTGGGGGAAAAATATACATCTTCAATACGAAAGGTCCAAATTTTCATATGATTGTCGGCTTTTTGTTACATTTTGGGCCTCATCAGTTCTGCAACTGTTGGAGTATATTAAAAAATTAGAATGGCAAAGATTTGACAACTCATCTGTGAGGTAAAATTTGGGTAAAATTTTTTTTGAATTTAAAAAAAAAACTAGATCACATTTGTAAATATCTATGAAATATTTTTATTTTTTTTAAAACTAGACATAAATATCTAGGAAACATTTTTTATTTTTGTGAATTTTGATCAACCAAAAAATTGTTGAAATTTGGGTAAAAATCAGGCCTTTTTTTCATGATTTGTTTTGCAAAATTAATCATTTTCAACCATTTTTTACACCGGAAAAACTTTTACAATATTTGCAACTAGGCCCCTGATTTGATTCCTTTATAGTTTGTCTGTGATGTTGTGAACTGTTGGATAGAATATTATTACTAAATATTACATCACAAACAGGAGATAAAGACAAGATAGCATAATTTATTATGTAAATATAAGGGCAGGTAATGGAATTTGGTTATCAGTCAAAGTGTGCAAATATTAGATCCAATCTCTATAAATCCCCATGGCAACAAAGTATCATGACCTATTCTGAGTAAATGGCACATCCCCTGCTTGCCTGAACATTTGACTGCTTCTTTAAGCAAAAATTTATTATCATGTCTAAAATATGAAGTCTAACTTGATAACAGACTGCAAAATGATTCACAAATCCGTCGAAAAATTATAGATGAAATATTCAGCTTTATGATTTAAAAGAAAATTAAATTTCAAGTTAATTATTCCCTTTCTTTCAATAAAGAAAGACAAAAAGTCAACATTACCCTACTTCAGGGGTATCGTTGTGGCATTTATATGAACTACTAACAAGCACTTCCCATATATTTATTCTCGATTTTTAGTGGAATGTACCAAATTTTTTTTAAAAATCAGAGTTTTTTAGAAGTAAAATAGCTACAGCTTTAAGCAGTTTACACATCAGGAAAGGAATCAAATGGTTTCAAAATCTCTTAAAAATAAAAATATCATTATCATAATACATGTAGAATTATTTTGCACAAAACACTTGACAACAAATAAGTATATATACTATGTGACCTGATGTGCCCTTATGATAATTAATTAATATTCACATGATTCATCAGTATCTTACCATAAGCCTCATTTTCCAGGCACTGTTTCATAACCTTCATATGGCTGCATTAATACTTCTGAAGTTCACTTCTGACAAAATGTCTTAGGGTATGAGTTCCAATTCCCTTAGAGTTAACTCACAAGTTCATGACTATTAAACATACAGAAAGTTACTGAACTGTGACTTTGAGGGATGAGGCTATTATAGATCTTGGTACAGGATGATAGGGTCCATTTGCTATGTACGGTCACTAGCACAGTATATATGAGAACTTTTCCCGTTGACTGTGTACAAGTTGAGGTGAACTTGAAGAGGAAGAGGGCCTTGAGGAAGTGATGTGACAGTGTCTGTAATTTTTGTGACTAAAATAATTTCACAGATTAGATGGAAAATCTGTATGTTTAAATTTATTTTAACTAGTTTTCTAATTTTGTTTGTTTCTTTCTTTCTTTTCGTTGTTTTGGAAATGTTAAAATTTGCTCCAGTAATGTTGGTATAGGGGGATATTTATGGCATGGCTATCAAGGGAATATGCAGTATTATGCCAGTACATACAATTATACAGTGGCATAGATTTCTTTTTGACATTAGGGGATACATAGGGTTGGAACAAATTTCTTGAAGTAGTGAATCCAGCACCTTTTGGTGGTGACACAATAAGTTTATGGTACAAATTCGCATGAAAAATGAAGAAATATGGTGCCAAAGTGGAATAAATCCATACGTACATGTAACACATAAAATTTGCACTTTAAAGCTAAATTGGCTGATTCCATAGGTGTCAACTTACACCACATCACAGGTAAGGGAAGTTTTTCATTTCTCTGTTCCCTTACATGTACTGTTATCTACAAATTATGGATAATACAGTGCTACCTGGCACTTTTGAACCATGGTTCTGAACAAGGAAGTTCCGGGACAAAAAATGTTTTGCTCAGATCCTGGGCATTATATGCAATAGGCATCAGTGTAAAGCTGAATTCACACTTCAATGCTTAGCGATTACCAGCATTGTACTTTTTTTGAAAAATTTGCATAGCAATTATTAGCAATTTTAAGCATTATTATAGGATTGGATAGCAACATTTGTATTTTGTATGTATTGTATAGTATTTTTGTTGGACATGAGAGCACATCAGACACATCAAATTGCATTCTGAATACGAGGAATGTTCTTCTGATATCAAACAATTTTGATGTATTATTGAAATTTGCGATACAATACAAAGTTTAAGGCAAATTATTAACTAGAATTTCGCAGTTCTCGACCTGCGCGTTTCTCGATGCAAAGTGTCGGCCGCAATGCCTCCACCTTGACCCCCGTCATTTTAACCGGCGCAATTTCACTTGACCCCAAAATGGCCTTCACATTATTTGCCTCACTAAGGTGTCCGTTCCCACCAAATTTCATGAACCTGCAGCAGTCTATGTCCATTTGACCCCAGATGACCTCGAATGACCTCAAAATGACCTTGACATTTTTGCCTTGTTTCAGTGGTCCTCCCCACAAAATTTCACTAACCTGCGACAATCTATGGCAATTCGACCCCGGATGACCCCAAAATAACCTTGACATTTTTGTCTCGCTAGGGTGGTCGTTCCCACCAAATTTCATGAACCTGCAACAATATATGGCAATTTGACCTCGGATGGCCTCGGATGACCCCAAAATGACCTTGACATTTTTGTCTTCCTACAGTGGTCTTTCCCACCAAATATCATGAACCTGCAACAATATATGGTGATTTGACCCCGGATGACCCCAAATGACCTCACAATGGGCAGACCTTGCGATTACGCACATTTTGCACTGAAAATCAAATCAGGTCAAGAACCTCTAGCTGTGCTACTCTCCGCCGAATTTCATCACTGTAACTCGTACAGATCTCCAAATAATCTGTGCACAAGGTTATTTTGCTTGATATGCATAAATTATGCAAATTAGGTACTTAATTACCATATTTTGCAACAAAACACGGCTAAAATTTGGAGATCCCCAATTGCCACCCCTCCACCATATTGCATCATTATACGCTTTACCAGTTCCGAGAAATTGCACTCGCAAGCTCGGACGAACAGACGGACGGACAACAACCAGGAAACATAAAATACCTCCGGTGGAGGCATAAGAATTGATTGCTGACATTTAAGGGGGTACTACACCCCTGCCCAATTTTGTGCCTATTTTTGCATTTTTCTCAAAAATTATAGCGCATTGGTGACAAGTAAGGTATATTATAGGGGCAAGGACTACAACTACTAAACTGGATATTTTATTTCAGCACAGACAACAGCTGTGGAGTTACAGTCAAAAATGAGGGAAAACCAATATTTGATCAATAAATCAATAACTACTTACCATGAGTTGCTGAATTTTCAGTGCAGTAGTTGTAGTCCTTGCCCCTATAATATACATATCTTACTTGTCACCAATGCGCTATAATTTTTGAGAAAATTGCAAAAATAGGCACAAAATTGGCCAGGGGTGTAGTACCCCCTTAATAGTCCACGAAGTAAACTTAATAAATCTAATGATACATGTATGTACTTAATAAAAATTCCTTTAAAAAAGGAATGGGGCGCCCAATGTGAGTTTGGACGTGATATGGTGAATTCCATGGCATGATTTGATATTATAAATGATCTACTCAGAAGATGATCAAATGCATATGTGTTTGATTGGGGAAGGTGTATCACAGGACCGTTTTGGATGAAATAAATTGAATTGGAATGAAGCTGTCGTGTCAATTTGCGCCGTGGGGTGGGGGAGTTCTGTTTTAGGGGCATATTGTAGTGATGATATTGCTTCTACTTGCTAATACACTGAAAATCTAATAGAGATGAAGGATAAAAAAAACAATTACAGAACATTCATTCTTCATAAAAGTAGCTATGGACATACAATGTTTACAAGATAAGAACGTTAATGTTTTGTACATGAACGTAACGTCTTTGATACATAGTTGTTAACACACTGAAAATCTGACTAGAGATTTACAATTTTATGATATCCAAAAGAATACTTAGCATTGAAGAATTTTAAAAAAATTACAGAACTTTCATTTGTTAACATACACGTAGCAATGATTAACAATGTTGAAAATACAAACGTAACGCTTTTGTTCATAAACGTAACATCCTCGACACATCTAGGATCCGCATAATTTGTTGATTAATGCCATAAACAGTCACAAAAGATTTATGGTCTGATCATTTTATCATTTTAAGGGGGACCCGATATTGCAATTGGAAGAACCAGGCTTTTCAATAACTATCAAAACTGCTGGGTACCAAACTTTTTGATACAGCTTGTATAGTAATTTGTTCTCATTTCCATGCAAAAGAACTTGGCCAGTTATTTTCAATTACACCATGCAGATAGATAAGACCTTGATAAGATAAGCAGGTTTTGTTTTAAATTGTTATGTCACTATCACTATCTTGATCTTGATAAGATGCCTATTCATACACTGTACCAAGGACAACTATACAACATACATTTGTACATTCATTGAATGACTTTGAAACTTTGGGTACAAAAACTCATACTCTGCAAGTTAGGTCAAATTTTGCACTATGATTGTTTATTTGAGGTTATTGGACTATGCCATTGAGATTAGGCTATTGTGGTCCATAGTGTTGGTCACCGTCTATCGGGTTCTAAGAGGAGGTAAACTGGTTAAGCCCGGTACAAAGGTCTCAATTTATTTGGTGTTCTTATAAGTCCATTAATTTTGTATTTTAAACAAAGAATATACGCACAAGATTTTATCCCGTGCATATCAGAAAACAATAATAAAATAAAATCCAAGCAAATTGTGGTTTTATTTCTAAGCTGGGCATAATTTTAGCAAAACAATTCTGAAGTAAATCTAGCAAGAGTGAAATTAGAAGCTTTTCACAAAGTCATGCCTATAAGGTGGCGCCCGCTTAAGGCGGGCGCCCCCCAAAAGTGTATGTAACTGGGAGCACAATTTTATTTGATGCACCATTTTCACCCTTTTATTGGTCATTTATTTATTTTCCGACCACATATTATTATTAAGGATTTAATTCACAGGCCTGATTTTTGGGCTACAAATTTTAGGCATAGACCTACTCAATTACTTTTTAACCATGCTTTCCTAATCCAATTTTACCTTTTCTTGAAAGAAAATTTCTTTCTTTTTACTACATTTTTTTTCCATATTCTTTTCTCATGTCAGCCTTTCTTTTTCTTACAAATGATCGCCATTGATCGGTCCCCTGGGCATCAGGCATTACAATTGAACAAGATTTGGACAAGATTCACTCGGTCGAGGAACATTGTCCCCTTCGTCCCCTTTGCACAAGCGCGCGCATAGCAACCAGCTCGAGAAAGGGGAACTGCACATGCGCATTGCGCACACTGGTTTTACAAGGCTATAGTATTTCCCCTTTGTGATGTCAGCCCGACCAAGAGAATGCTCAAACGGGGGAGGGAGAGCTTCCTCCTTTGCCTAGCCATGGCATGGGCTCCCCTTCTTCTTCTCTCTATCTCCCTCCTTCTCATTCTTCTCCCTTTCACCTCTTTTGCAAATCATGAGAGGTTGCCCTCTGAGCTCTGTAAAGTAAAGCCACCCCTGAGTGCGAGTCTTTATGAAGTCAGCTACACATGTATATCACTAATCGTGCACTGGCGGTCAAAGTGTTTAGTTAGGCAATCAAATTCTAGTGTAATTCTAATTCAAATTCGTGTAAAAAAATGTAAACACATCACTCATCACTTCATGACATGAGCATGATGAGTGAGTGAAAATTAATAGCAAAATTTCCAAGCCAGACAAGCTAGGTTGTTTATAATATGAACATTATTTTGATTTGGTGACTCAATTTGAATACAAAGTTGACATGTTATAGAAAAATACTTTACTACTTACTTCTTGAACATTTTCTCATACTCCTTGATTTCTTTCCGACTGAACTCCTTGAACTCCGTGTACGGGTTGAAGATGTTCTTCTCTTGCGCTGGTGCTACGTCCTCTCCTTCGTTGATTTTCTCTCGCCTAGCTAACTTCGACGCTAATTCATCTGTTGCCATCTTTTATATCAATTTTATGATACAATGACTCAAGAAATCGAACAAAACAAGGTGGTTTTCCTGGCCCAAATCTGGATGAGGAAGTGAGTGAGTGCAATCTCGGAACTGTAGTACAGGTCACGTTTCATTGAATGGGTCAAAAGTCAAATGTCAAGTTGAATTAGTTGGGTTATTCCATTATTCAAAATAGGTGGATTTGCCAGTAGTTCGATCCCGGGTCAGGGGGGAATCACTTTTGGGTGCTGATGGTGATGGGACCAGGCTCAAGCAAAAAAAAAAATCGATTGTTTAATGATCGACTGACTGACCGGGTGGATGGTTGTCTGATTGATTATTGGGTGTTTATTGATTGATTGATTGATTGATTGATTGATTGATTGATTGATTGATTGGTTGATTGATTGATTGATTGATTGATTGATTGATTGATTGATCGATTGATTGCTTGATTGGTGGATTGATTGATTGCTTGATTGCTTGATTGCTGGATTGATTGATTGATTGATTGATTGATTGATTGATTGATTGATTGATTGATTGATTGATTGATTGATTGATTGATTGATTGTCACAGTGCTACTGTCAGGCCTCGAATTTTAATTTGTTAGGGCACCCATTTTCAAGACTGGGTGAAGACAAGGAGGACACCAAAGCAACTGATTAAGAACGCCTTGAAGTTGATGAAGAATGCCTTCAAGTTGATGAAGATCTGGGGCACGCACCAAGGCCAAAACTGAAAAAGGGCAGGCAATGGATTTTGAGGTGGATATGATGCTCGTGTGCAAAAGGTAGTCAAGTTTCACTCATATGCGCGCATAGGTGTCTTTCTGACTCAACTCTTTGAACTCTGAGTAGGCCTACAGGTTGACATGGTTGAAGATGCTCTTCTCTTGCGCTGGTGGCATGCCAAGAAAGCATTAAAAATCATGTTTTACAGGACCTCAAACCGTGATGAAAAATGATCAACAAGTCAGCATGGGGGTGGGGGTTTTAGGGGATATCCGAATTTGGGGTCCTAAGGGGGGAATCTGTATTTTTCACAGTGAACTATGAGTGGGGAATTTTGGTAGTAGTTGATAATAGTTGAAGGCTCTTTTTCTTTTCTTTTTTTTTCTTCAAAATTCCCAACTTGGCTCCTTGAATTGGCTCGCTGATTAGGCCAAGTAAAAAATAAAACATGTTTCACGTCCGGGTTTTCGAAAAAAGGAGGAGGAGGGGGCTTTTTATTTTCTATTTTTTATCGCAAAATTGGTGTAAATACCCATACTTAGAGATGTTTTAGCGTATACAATAATGCCTGGAAAAAGGAGGAGGTCCTTTTTTATTTGTTGTTCTGAGAGTTACACCCCCTCCAATGATCACAAAACCTTCCTAAAATGTTTCTTGTATCCTAACAAGGCTATAGAAAGCATTCCAACTTCCTAGACATATTTTTGAAAAGTTATAACTGAATTTCAAAAATAAAAATATATTTGAGGAAACCTCAAAAAGGAAGCGGGAGCCGGGAGCGGGAGGGGACGTGAAACATGTTTATTTTTTTATTTTGCCTTATGCGCTCCGCAAACATTCTTCGACGCCAACGTCAGCCTGCAAAACTCTGCGGGTTCAATGAGTAGGCCTACCGTAGTTTAAAGATATTGGTTGGCAAATTTTAACGCACAGTGGACTATGAGAGATAGGTTCCTATAAACGGGCCAAAATGTCCAATCCTACATCGGAACAAAACCATGATTCCGCCCCCCCAACCATGCTAACCTGACAGTAATTATGGGCGCATTACACCAAATCACTGCGCGAAAGTTGCAATGGCGATGAGTTCCGGTTAAAAGTAGGCCTATATACATGGCTACTGGAGACAACGTGAAGTCACATCCATACTTGGGAATCCATCTTCAGGATAATCTAGGATGGAATACTCAGATTGGCTCTGCACTGACATCCAAAGCAAGCAGAATGCTCGGTGTGGTTCGTCGAAACCTTGGAAATTGTCCAGAGAAGTTGAAGGAGACAGCCTACCTCAGCCTTGTTAGACCCATGTTGAGTACGGCTCCGTGATCTGGGATCCTCACCAGAAGAACAACAAGGCGAAAGTGGAGAAGATCCAGAGAAGTGCTGCTCGCTTTGCCAAGTCAAACTATGAACGCACCAACAACTCTCTTGAAAGACCTTGGGTGGCAGTCGCTGGAGGACCGCAGAAGATCTGCACGTCTTACCCTGTTGTATGAGATCATCAACGATGAGGTGGACATCCCCAGTGACCGTTACCTAACGCCAGTTACCCGACCTTCTCGCCGCTGCAACTCCAGAAGTTTTATCCAACATCAGACCAGACTCAAGTCACAAGTACCCCAGTGGAATAACCTCAAAGAAATGATCCAAGCTCCAAGTAACCAAGCATTCAAAGCACACCTACAGGCTCAGTAACCACGCTTAACCCCCGCACAAGCTTGGCTGTCATACCCAGACGTTCTGGGTCCTGCCAATATCAGAGTTGAAGTTGAAGTTGAAGTATAGGCCTACGTAGGGAATGATGTTCTTCGTGAGGTTCATGTTCTGATTTAGATGAAAGATGCTAACCTATTAATGACTAAAATAGGCCTAGATATGAAATTATACAAATCGATTTCACAAGAAAAGTAGGCCCTGTCCGAATTACTGCTAACGGAACATGTTTTAATGCTAGTTTTGGCGTTGAAATAGCGGCGTCGCTTTTCAACATTTTTTAATAGAAAACTGAATCTCTAAAGTTCAGTCGTTAAAAAGTGAAAAATATTGTCACGCCCAGGCCCGTACGCAGGGGGTGCGGGGGTGCGACGCACCCCCCCCCCCCAAATTTGGAAATGTATACAAAAAGTCCAAAATTGTTAGAATTTGCGAGCGTAGCGAGCCAAAAAATCAGGGTTTTTACGCTTTTTTGGACAAAAAAAGGTCAAAATTTTAGGAAGAAAGTCCACTTTTCACAAAATTTGGAAAAAAAAAGGTCCACTTTTTCAAAATCAGCACCCCCCCAAATGAAATCCTGCGTATACGGGCCTGGTCACGCCTGGTAGAAAACGCCGCTTAAAAAAGTTGATTTCTACGTGTTTTTCAATGGAGAAGTTATTTGGTGGTCTACGCCCTTATAGATCCATTCAGGCCTGGATTCCAGGAATTAGATGTAATAGCGAGCGCCATCATATCACTGATGTATAGGATAATAGATTAATTGTGAGACAAAGAGGGGGTACAGCAACTTTATGTGGCACTTCCCTGGCACTCCTAGTATAAATCCGCTCCTCCCTCCAGGGTCGTAGTCAGGATTTATGTGGGGAGGGGAGGATTTCGAGAAAGTGGACCTTTGTTTACACTTGAAAGATATTTTAGTGCCTGAAGCAAACAATGATTTTCTAATTGTTGTAATTCGAATCAAGGGGTGGGCGAACCTGAGACTAGTAAAAGGTTTAGGCCTACTTGTCTCAGGGCGAACTTTAGGGCGAACACTCGACTCCCCCCTCTCCACTGATTTTTCTGTAATATATTTGTTTTTTGGTAATAGGCCCTATGGCTAAATTTGAGCATGATAAATATGTAACTTTTCTCTTTCTTTGCATTAAATTTGATATAGGCATAGCTCTTTATTATTACAGATTTTAGCATCAACTCCCAGTTTCAGCCTTTCTTTGCTTTAATTAAAATGAATGTAAAAGTTGAATATACAAAACAATTTTTATTGCTGAGAAAAACAACAAGCTCAATATATATGCAGCATTTGAAAAAAATGGACAATTAAATAACCTTAACATAATTATGTTGTTTTCCTCATTTTTCTTTATTTGATAGGGAAAGTACCCATGGTGTGGTAAAGTTGGCTTATATGAATGTATGACATGGCGGCTGCTGATTGCTTTGTATGATGTCTTTTCTCCCTCACACCAGTTTTTTCTCCCTCGGCATAGGGAATTAATGAAAAGTGCACGCAAGTGATTTTATTGAGGTTAAGGTCCACATTTGGGAACATCCGCCCCTCATGCATTCAGTATCATTCAATTCACCCGTACCTTCTCCCTAACTTTATAGGCCTACTGGTTGACAGCTTCAGACAACACTTAGGCCTATCACTCAAAAGTGAATACCCTATAATTATAGAGCCAATCATCACTAAAAAATAAAATTATCATAGAGCCAATTACAACTTTCTTTATGTTTTCCTTTATTTTGACAATTTCTCTATTCAAACTGGAAATGCCGCCTGGAAACATTCTCAGCGTTTGGTATTGGGCTATATTCCAGAAATAAAAGGCCCTCCCCCTGCCCCCCATAGGATTTTGCCAGTTATGCCAGGATTTTTTAGCTTATTTTGTTTGGAATTCCCGACTTTTTGGCCCACCAAATCTGAAAATATAATAGGCCTATAAAAAAAAAATATTGATAACTGATAAAAATTTCGGATTTTTTTTCCAGGAGATAATTTGACCACCAACATCAACAGCATGTAACTTTTGACCAATTATGGCGTTTAACAAATTTAGCCTCAACTCCCGGCCTCAACTCTATAAATTATACATTTTTGGAAGTCATAGTTCTGGAATGATGCTGCCCGGGGGTCTTGTTAGTCTATAGTACAGTCGTTAAATGTATTGAATTTCATTACAGTATATCCGATTATTTTTTGCATTTATTTTCAGACTTTGTAAGAGTCTATAACCATTGCAGTACGTGCAGGAGGAAACTGGTTTGTACAGCATTATTTTAGCTGAAAAGGGAAGCGCAAAAAGACTGCAAAATGGCATCTGACAAGAGGTTTTTCGTTGGTGGTAACTGGAAGATGAACGGTAGTAAGGCAAAGATTGATGGAATCATTCAGAACCTCTCAAATTCAGAAGTTCCAGCTGATACAGGTATTATTTTCTGCACGCACGTTCGTTCGGGGTAAATGTCAAGCTTGCAAGGTTGTTGAATTCGTCTACCTGCTCATGTAGCTAGTTCTATTCATGCTGTTTAGACTTCTAACATGTCTAAGGGGTGGTGCAATAATTATATGTATAGGGTTGTGAGTGACCACAGTTAAAAAGTCTGAAATGTGGAAAGCTCCTATACTTTTGTACAGAGGAAGTGTAGAAAAACAAAGAGATAAAAATCAATTCAACAAGATCAAAAAATCTGAATTCAGATTTTAATCTGAGCTCTAGCACCCCTGAACAAAAGGCTATTAAAGTTCATGCAGTTGGCGCATAGCGGCGCTCTTGAAGTTCCACATATATTAGGTATCACAGGGAAACCTCGGTTAACACATTTGTTAGTCAGTCAAAATGGCCTAAACCGGCAATACAAATTTACATTGAAATTAAAAAGAAGCTTTTTAAGAAGGAAACCTTCATAAATATGTTGTCTATACTTCACTTGACCCAAATATATGATTTTTTTTGGTGATGAGGGTGAGAGACTCGCACATGGAATTTCAGAGAGATTTTGATAAAAAAAAAAAAAAAAAAAGGTGCTATCGTCATGAGACTAAGATCTAGAAACACCCCGTAATGCTGTTTTGGGGAATTTTGCTAGGAGAATCTTTTTGATGAAAGTCAATCTTTGACAAGATGTAACTTTGCTACGGAAAGTGCTATGACAAAAAGGTTTTCAGTGTTGGCTTTCTTTACTCAAGTGCTTTAATTTGATATATAAAATGATGCAGTTTGATGGCAAATTTGAATTCACCTGGCATACCTACATATATGTCGTTCATTAACAGGCCACAGGGCACCAAATTTAATGGGTACACATACAAAACTGCTCCATTGACAGTGTACATAATTTCGATCAGCAGTCTGGGCATGCGCAGATTTAGCCCGAGGTACTCGCACCTCCGTGACTACGATTTCCACTGTCCTCCGTACGAAGGTCTGAGGCTCCTGAGCATATCTGGTCTAGGGTACACATAAAATACCACTTTTTCTCATAAATACCACTTCCTACCATTCCACACATGAAGATGAGACTTGAACAAAACATATTTGGTGCATGTTCGTAAATTTTGAGCACATTTGAGGATGTAAAAGACCAGACTTGTGACTGTTATCGTCACTATGTTTTGAATTCTTCCTAAATAGATGCCGTCAGTGTGACGTCATCACAGCGACGTGATTTCCCGGTGCCGTGTTTTTACGTACGTATGGCACTCATGGCCCTAGTGAGGAAGGAACAGGGCCATGATGTTTCGGGCTAGCGCAGATTGACGTTTGCATAGCCATAGCTAATGAGCTTCGCCCACATGCACAATGGCGCACACCATACGTTTTACCATTGAATAATCGTCCGCAACCATTTGATCCATGCATATATCGATCGTGCTTAAGGGGGTACTACGGTCTACACCCATTGATTTTTTTTGCATTTTTTTGCATTTTGTGAACAAATTACAAAAAAAAATTGGACAAAGTGGTATGCAAAATGAAGGGGCAAATCTTCTCGTTTTATTGGTGGCATCGGTATCAACGTAGCTATGCTTTTAAAAGTAGAAGCCAAAAGGTGGTACATCACTGATGATTTAAATTCACTTCATTTTGGAAAGCTTACTATCAACAGATTTCATTAAAATTTTGGATATGTGTTGCTAACACATAAGGGAAATAAAGTTGATATGTAAAATGGGAATAAGTGGTTCCTGATTTCTTTTATGACTTCATGTCTCATGAACTTGGTGCTCCACAACTATCAAAAAAGGAACTGGTTAAAATGCTTATTGAGCTATATTTTGTATTTTTAACTTGCGACATTATTTCACTGAAACTTAATTAAGCCACAGGTAACAGGTTAATACAACCATACTACAGCAATGTTGAAAAAAATTGTATTTCTTGTCACCTATACCACCATATTGGGTAGTTTTCCGTAAGCTTAACTTTTATGATTTGGTAACTATTTTATATTTATTTGTGAAATCCATCTCAACTAGGCATTCTAAATTGTACTCACCATTTACATCCCAAGGTATTAGTATATATCCACCTTGCACTTCTCGATATATATCCAGTTAAAGACAGAATATCAAAATTATGCCTCATTATGATATCACAGACTCTCACATGTGTACCGTATTCAAAATTGATGCTTAAATTTGACCTGAACCAATTGACCTATACTTGACATACGGTGACCTAATAGCCTTTTCTTCTCCTAACAACACATTATAGTATTAAATTGACTAATGACTATGCATCCATTGTGTAAGTGTTTATTTAATTCATTCAGTGTTATATATTTTGCATGCACCACTTGATTTTCTATAGAGAGTATAACAAAGGATTTAATGTATTCTATTCATGTACCCTACTTGAACATGTTGAATAGAATAAATTATGGTTTGTTATGAAACACGCATCTGAGTTACTAGGATACAGTAAACAAAAAATATATAGGGCTAAAATGACTTACTAAAATGGTTTAAAAACACTTTGTATGTAGATATATTTTATTAGTTCAGGACATGAGGTGATGAACATATAATGTACTTCATAAATTTGCAAGAAAAAAAGAAGAGAGGTACTGATGAAAATCAGGGTATTATTCCCCCTTAATCACTTCCTGGTAGTGCTTGTTGCTAAATTCGGCCCCAAAGGAAAATATGACTCTCAACTTTATGCTATAAACATAGCCTACCCGATTGCTGAAAAAACCTCCTTATTTGATAGGAAGCAATCAAATTTCGACAGTTTAAGGCCAGAGTAAGGGGAGACACATTCGTCCACACCCAAATTTGAGATTTCTTGATATTTATCAACACTAAGATGTATTCTTTCACTTGAAACTGATAAAAATACAACTTCCTAATATTTACTTGTATTTTTGCTTGATTTATTTCACTCTTTTCAACTCTAAAAAGTCACATGGCTCAAGACAGCTCAGTAAATTGGCGGGAAATAATGAGTCGGCAATGCGCGAATGCTGAAATATTGTGATTACATCGCAGCGATTCTGGCGCAGTATGTCCAACGCAGTCAAAAGGCGCATTCGGTATATTGTTAACGCCAGCAAATGTGATGTAAACAAAACAAAATTTGCAGTAAAAATCCACTTAGATTTTTTTTATTATTTTTTGGATTTAGGCGCACTAAAACAGACATTATAGATTCATTGGTGCAAAAGATGCATATTTAGACCATACACCAGATACAGCTTTTACAAGCGTGAAAGTCTTGCCGTTTTAAAATATAAGGACGTTTTGTGCATAATTTTGACATTTTTTTGACAGATAACTCGAAAAATATGCAAGCAAAAGGTAAACCTTTTGCACTATCGTTAAGAGCACATCAAAGTCTAGGGAAGGTTTTCTCATTTTTTCAATTGAGAAAATGTGCAATTTTTAGCTTAATAGAGTGACAAAATTGCAATATTTCAAAAAAAGACGCAATTTCAAAAAAATAAAAAACCTTCCCTAAGTTCATGTCTCTTCTCCATGAAAAACTAACTAATTTTTTTTTTACTCCGAACGGATTTTTTAAAAGTTGTCACAAAAAATTGGGGTAAAAAGTGCATTTTGTGATTTTTTCAAAACTCGAGATTTTTGAACAAATCTGACGTCACCATGGGATTCCTTGACTCATTTCCTTTCCAAAAATGTATAGTTTTATATACTTTGGACATACAATTCAAAAATAATGATGCTCGAAAAGGTCTGTGTTCTCTCCCATTACTCTGCCCGTAATTTACTTAGATTTTGCAATCCCGAGTTCCGAGCTGCAAAACTGACTCGAAACAGCGATGAAAAAATTGCTGTAACTTTGGTAATATTTGTTCAAATTCGCCTGGGTAAAAAGTATCTTGATCAAAACATATAGTGCTGGGCTCACATGTACAAGATAAGACGACACCGGAATGGTATCGTCATTGGTTTGCAATACAAACTACACACTGGTAACAAAAGTTTTATGTATGTTATACTATTAGGGGCAAGGAATCCAATTACTTCACTGAAATTTCAGTGATTCTAGAAAAGTGGTTCATTAAATATGTTTTAAGAAATGTGGTACATTCTAGCGGTACCTCTTTTCTTATCATAAATAACGTACCGCTTGTCTTGAGTCACTGAAATTCCAGTATAGTAACTGGATTCCTTGCCCTTGATGATACGGTATGCAATGCATACATTTTGTGTGTTATCATTTTTTGTGAAAAATGCAAAAAAGAGTCACAAATTTATCAAGGGGTGTAGTACCACCTTAAAGGGGTAACCCTATTGGTTTTGGATATGGATTGTCTTTAAAATTACATAATAATATCAAATTACGCCCCCTTTATGCTGCTTTGTGAAAAAACGAGAGCATTTTCAGCGTAAATGTGAATAATCCAATACCTTGGTATACGTGAATTGCATTCTGGGCAGGCAAGCAACAACAATTCCGTTCGTAATGACGAATGCTGACATGCTGTACAATGCCCGCCCGTATTGAACGGAAAATATTTGGGGTTTTTTTCGTACCGTTTCAGAAAAAAAGGAAACAAAATATATTTCCCCTTGTAATATGTACATTTCAAATGAATATAAAAAAGTTTGGGTTAAAATGGAGAGGAAAAAATCTTCCGATACCGGTTTTGAACCGGTACCTCTTGGTAACGAGAATGCGCTAACCAATTGAGCTATTCAGCCCACTACGTCCATCGTGGAATTTTTATAACTAAATACGGCGCACCATCTCCTCAGCAGTTAGTGTTGTTCGCTTTTTTCACAGAATGTGTATGACACGAAATCAAAGTAGCTGTTGAGGAGACTGATGATTCGCAATTAATTCCCTGCCCAGAAATCCGAAGCAATTTTTATTATTTACAAAATGGTAGCCTGTAAAAACCGCTGTTTCATGATTTCTCCGAAAAACATCGACTTGGAGCGTCAAATTTCAGGATAGTAATGAGAAAAATAGTATCTATTATGTGATACCAAAACCTCATCAACAAGGAAAAAAATCGGGGGTGGATGATGCTGTCGATCGGGTTACGGACCTTTAATGTTATGTTAACTTAGTCGTACATACATACCAAATAATGGACATATTTTTTGTGATTGATTAATTTCCAGATGTAGTGGTAGCACCGCCATATCCATACTTGAGTTACTGCCAGGAACGCTTGCCCCGAACAGTCGCCGTAGCAGCACAGAACTGCCACAATGTAGCCAATGGTGCATTCACAGGTGAAATCAGTCCAGCGATGATCAAAGATCTGGGTATTGGATGGGTCATCTTAGGTCACTCTGAAAGGAGGCACGTGTTTGGAGAGAGCGATGAAGTGAGTTCACAAGTGTAGAGATCTGGGAAAGGTTCCTATGTTATGTTAGGCCAAGTAAAATAAATAACATGAAGTAATGGAGGCTCATATTATTTGTTGATTTGTTAGTTACACATAGGCACATTTACTACTCCCCCCCCCTCCCCCCGGCCCTAAGGCAAGCCCCTAGACCCCTGCCATCAAAAAAACATTGCAAAAGTTCAGGAACTTTTGTAGCAACGCTGTGGCATATCTGTTGTATACACTACAGTTATGTAGATTCAGGGTCAAATGGTTTATATATATCAGAATTGATCAGAAATCCATTTTTAGACATGCATGTTTCATTGCCTTTTGTAGCTTATTGGTCAGAAGACAGCTCACGCCCTGAGTGAAGGCCTCAAGGTGATTGCATGCATCGGGGAGAAGTTGGAAGAACGCGATGCTAACTTGACAGAGGAGGTTGTGTTTAAGCAAACCAAATTCTTTGCAGGTAAGTCAATGTTAAATGTGCAGTGGCGTAGTTGGGGGCAGGGGGAAAGAGTACTCCTGACAAAAATGGAAGAGAAAAGTGCCTAGTCTTCTGACAAAAAAAAAGGAAAAAATGGGGAAGGTAAAGGAAAAGAAAACCAAAATTCACTCCAATCATGGGCCAAAATAGTGTGAAATACCAAATATGTGCATGCTGATTCATGTCATTTTTGTCCAAATGATTCCCTTTTTTGAAGCTGACGACTTTATTATGTACAGTTTTATGATGCACCCAATAAATTTTGCACATTTATAACGTAACTGGTGTAAGTTGTATTTAGTGTGCACTTCAATACTACACTCTCTAAAGGCATATAGTCACATGAAATGTTGAGGATTGAAAGCTCTATACCATGAAATCCAAGTAACACGGTCACCCGATTATAGTGCCACTATATATTTTTAGTTCAAAAATCGTAAAAAGTGTGGTGGGATTATATCTGAATCAAAAGGAAAAATACTGCACTGTGGCAAATTCGATCTGCTGCTGTAAACTTTGAGCTACTTGTCGCACCGCTAAACCCACATGTATTCTGGGCTGTAAGAGTAACCAGCTATCAATCAGAGCTTGGTGGCACTAAATATCTCTTGTGCACTGGTTTAATCCCACAGGTATTATTTCACTCCTCATTTATTTTATAATACGTAATAGGTAAGTTGGCTTTAGTTCAGTTCCATTTATGCTTTGCTCTGACAGCGGTACTTTTGACTTGATACTTGACTTGATATGATACACTCCAATAAACAGAAGCTTGACGTAGGAGGAATCTGTGCTGTGCGTAGGTGCTCACTTGGTGCTCACAATATACACAACGGGTGTGAGTAAAAAACTGGACATCTACAGCTACTGGAGGGTGGCTGTTGGTAGCATCTCACTCAGGACTGGTAGAGCCAAGCTTTGGATCTGGCGAACTGAGGGTGCTGAAACAGCCATGGTTGGAAGTCTATTCCATATAGGAATGGTGCGGACATAATAGGAGTAGCGGTATACGTTTACTCTGGAGTGGATATTCTGGTGGCTCACGCTGTTACTGGCTCTTCCTTACCGAATGGATGGTATGACACAAGGGGGGAAGGTAATATTCACCAGGCTATGATGGATTTTGTAAAACATGGAGCATTGATGTAATAGTCTCCGTGTGGCAAGTGAGTCCCATTCCAGTTTGAGAAGCATGTCGGAAACACTAGCCGTTCTGTTGTAATTATTTAGAACAAATCTAAGCCGCTTGACGCTGCACTGCTTCGATCTTATTTATCTGGTCAGATGAGAAGGGATTCCATGCGGCAGAGGAGTACTCAAGCTTTGGTCTTACAAGGGCTTGGTATGCACGAGATTTAACATCTGCCGGGCATGATGAGAGATTTCGTCTCAATACGCCAAGGGTGCTATGTGCGCTGGCAGAAACGGTATTAATGTGCTGCTTCCGGTCAAGGGTTTTTTTGGTGATGGTGACTCCAAGGTATTTATAGCTGTTTGTTTCCTCAATGTGGTGCCCATCAACCTGGTATGTGTAGGAAAATGGCTGTCTTATGCGTGTTATGGAAAGTGACTGGCATTTGGTTGCGTTAAAGGACATCTTCCATGTGTCGGCCCATTGAAAAACTTAACTCAGATCATCTTGAAGAATAGATTGGTCCTTGGTGCTTTTGATCTCCCTATATAGTATGCTGTCGTCAGCAAAAAGCCGCAGTGTTGAATTTACGTCAGACACAATGTCATTTATATAAACAAGGAAGAGAGTCGGCCCAAGTACTGAGCTTTGAGGGACTCAAGACCGGACCGGGCTCCATTTTGATTGACAACCGTTCACTACAACACTCTGCTCTCTCCCTGTCAAGAAGTCTTGGATCCAACCCAATGTCTTGCCCGTGATGCCATAATGACGGAGTTTTGTTTGCAGATTTGCTGGTGGGGCACCTTGTCAAATGCCTTGCTAAAATCAAGTAGCAAGACATCGACTTGGCTGCCCGATTTAGTACCTCAGACCAGTCTTGAGTGGCTTGGATTAGTTGTGTTTCACAGGACAACTTTTCACGAAAACCGTGCTGTTCGTCTATGATTATCTTGTGCTTAGCCAAGTGTTTGGCTGTGTGGGACAAGATTACATGTTCCATAATTTTGCATGATATGCATGTAAGACTTATGGGTCTGTTTTCCAAGGGTGAAAAAAGTAGGAAACAGGAGCCATTTGGCCCCCAGAAACTCTGAAATGGCCCCGGGTTCCATCTCAACTTTAGTTGATCAGGGGACACTTCTCTCATGAAACTGGCCCCTGAAAAAAAAAAAAAAAATATATAATTCAATGCAACTAGTCATTACTAATGCTTATTTAACTCATGCAGCACCTTGGTGATTGGAAATGGCCCAGGTTCATCCAAGTGGCCCCTGGTTCACTCCAAATCTCTGTGAACCAGGAGCAACTTTTTTGCCAAAGTGGCCCTTAGTTCAATCTCTTTTATTTTCACCCTTCTTTAGAATGATACTATTAATTTCTGCTCTTTTCACAGATAACATTGGTGGTAATTGGGAAAATGTAGTTCTTGCCTATGAACCAGTCTGGGCTATTGGTACAGGAAAGACAGCTTCACCAGCACAGGTAGGTAGTCCTGACAAATGGCCAATGGAAATAACTAATTGAAGATCTCTGCAATCTAGGTCCTGCATGCAATTTCAATGCTGATTCGCTTTTCATGCAGAAAAAAAAACTTCAAGAAGGGATAATGGGGCAGGTGGTTATTCTTCAACTGATCCCTAAATTTACCTAAAATGTGTCATTTTTTCCCGCTCACTTTGCTCACAATTATAATTAATCATCTATTGCCCCACAAAAAGCTGATTTTACATCCATACAGCAAAAAAATCCCAAATTCCCAAAATCTGATTCATGCTCCCCAAACCACAAAACTCGGGGTAAGGTTGGTCTTAACCCTGGAATTATGGAAACTTTCAGGCTTCATAACTGCTAAATTATTGGTCTAAAGAATATAAAAGTATACATTTTTAGAATGGAAATGACTTGATGAATTCATCTGTGAGGTCCAATTTGGGCCTAAATGCTCATTTTTGGAGAAAATCACAAAAACAGGTTTTTGGCCCAAATTTTTTCATAGAACGTAACAAAAAAAAATTGTTTGGCCAAAAAATTTTTTATTAATTTTAAAAACTAGATAAAAATATCTAGGGACTGCTTTTTTATTTTTTTTTTATTTTGACCAACTTTGAGAAATTTGCACCAAAAATGGTCAAAAAATGCAAAATTTTCAAAAAAATCATAACAAAGCCTGATTTTCGCCCAAATTTCAAACATATGGTGAAGTTGGTCAAAATTCAAAAAAATGAAAAAACGGTCCCTAGATATTTTTATCTAGTTTTTAAAATTAATAACAAAAATTGTTTGGCTAAACAATTTTTTGTTACGTTGCGCGAAAAAATTTAGACCTAATTTAGACCAAATTAGACCTCACAGATGAATTCATCAAGTCATTTCCATTCTAAAAATGTATACTTTTATATTCTTTAGACTTATAATTTAGCAGTTATGAGGCCCGAAAGTTTCCATAATTCCAGGGTTCAGACCACCCTTAAATCCAGATTTTGCTGAATTTATTCAATCATAAAAAAAAATTTATTATAATATGGTTGGAGCATGGTGGCCGAGTATGGAGGGAGCACTGTGGCCTAGCAGAACGGGCTCCGACTAATAATAGTAAGGTTGGATTGCGGGTTCAAGCCACACTGATGCCACTGTGTCGTGCCCTTGAATATGGCACCTTATCTCGATTACTCCTCTCCACCCAGGTGTATAAATGGGTACTGGCATTTTTAAATGCTGTGAAGGTAATAGACTAGCTGTGGAGGAAGTGTGGTGATCCCCCCACACAGCAACATTCACAGTGAACTAAAGTCTGGCCTAATCACTAATGAAAGAGAGATGGGCACTCCATCCTGTAAAAAAAACCTGCAGGTTTGACTCCTTTTATCATAATTATTTGGTTTGATCTCTCTTTCATCCTAGGCCCAGGAAGTCCACTGCAGACTGCGTCAATGGTTGTCAGAAAATGTTTCCCCTGCGGTAGCGAAGAGTGTACGCATTATCTATGGAGGTAAGAAAAGGCTAGATGATTCTAACATGGTGTAATATAAAGTGATCTGTTCACCATTACGTGACGATTCCACAGATGGTCATCTTGATGAGAATCAGCCAATCAAAATGCATTATTAAGGTTCCAAATATATCAAAATGCATTTATAAAACAAAATTGATTAATAAGGTTTCAACTTTCAAGTAGAGTTTCTTCCACTGATTCAGAGACATGCTGCAAAATAAATAATGCTATGTCAGGCATAATCCTTGAACATGGCAAAAGTTCAAAGTCAGTCAAAACATCTGCATCCAGCAATGATGAGGTGTTCATCAGTGCTCTGGCCCCAGTTCTTTAAAGTAGAAATATTCAGAGACTAGTTTCTGATAAGAAAACATTAACACAAACATGTTTTCTAACCCGAGCACATGAATAATTGAGACCGATTCTGGAATTTAGAAAGTTGGAGGTTTGTGTATCATATCAATGTTCATATCGTAAAGGAGCAAAATTACACAAATTGCTTCAAACTTTGGCAGGTCGATTGGTGCACTATTTTACACTGAAAAACACAGTGGAATAAAAAATATGAGCAGGCTGTGTTACTGCATATAACATGCAAATTACATTGATAATGTCATTTCTGGTTAATGTTAAATGAACACTGTATAGAAATGAGCTTTTAAAGAGAAGTGGTAGAAGAATTCAATTGTGCACATTGGTTGTAGCTATTCCTCAATAAACATGAACGTGCTCATTTCTACTTTGGTGAAACTTCCTGAAAACAATGCAAACTAACACATGCTTGCTTTCTTTTTTGTTGTGTTAACAGGCTCAGTCTCTGCAGCTAATTGCAAAGAACTCGCAGGCCAAGCAGACGCTGACGGATTTCTAGTAGGGGCGCTTCACTCAAGCCAGAATTTTCAGCTATCATCAAGGCACGGGTGTAAATTCTGTTGTTAGCAATTCAATATCATGTTAGAATTTTATCATAAACTTTATATTTACCTTTTTATTTCTGTGTGCCAAAGATGTGACATCATCTTATGAATAATGCAGTGTTGGGTCACTGGACACAGCTAGATAACCACTAGACTCTGACACTGTCCCAAAGGAAATAAAATGATAGTCTTCTTTGTATTAAAACTGGTGGCTTGAGCATTGTAGGGATAGAGGGATTGTACATGAGTATTCCTGGGTATCAACCAATCAAATTGTGCTCTGATTCTTAAAAATGCAGATGATTTAATCAACTCGACATTCGCATATTCTATGCATCCACAAATTAATAGGCAACAATTTGTCAATTTCATACCATTTGATCCCAGTATTCAGGTCTGCCAAAGTGAAACAAAACTGAACCTGCACCTGTTTTTCTTAAAATTTCAGGAATATTATAGTGAAATATGTGTTACAACAACTGTATACACGTCATGTTTTGATGCACACTATATTGCCAGTTAGGTCACTTGTACATCAATTATGCATGATAATGCCTTTAACCTGATGACATTGAAATATCAACATTGGAGTCAATGCAAGTGGCAGTAGTTGTCTAAAATGTCAAGTCTTAGGTCAGTGGTTCTTGGGATGCATCTCAACAGTAATAGCTACTGATTTGGGATGAGAAATAGTTGACATGTTTTGGATCTTTAATCGGTAATAAGAGAATGCTAAATATACTTGGTTACCATGACAATGATCCCTATGCTATTGAAATTGGGTAAATACTGGATCCATAGACTTGGAGTATTTCATACATGGACCTTTATTTTTAGAGAAATCTGCATGCTATTAGTGTTGAGGGACTAATACCTTTGCTTAATATAATAGTGACCATCTTAGATAAATACCTGTATTTGCATGTGATGTACTTTTGTGTAGTTTTATGCCTCTTCTATGAAGAGAGGTTATAATATTTAAATGAAATCAAGTATTTATAATTAGATGATCAAAAATGTTTTTTTCGTGGCAAAAGCCTGTGGGAGCTGTAAGTAAAGAATAATTGAGTCGGTAAACAGTATTCCTCTGTCTGGCAGTGAGTGAGTGAGTGAGTAATGCAATCCCAACCATGCACATCTGTCAGGACCAGAGGTATTGCCCCAACATGCTAGTCCAGAGTCAGAAATTCTGCAAGAATCCGTGACTCTATTTTCACAAAGATTATCCTCAACAAATTTGCAAGGATCTTAATGGGTTCTCGTAAATATTTCAGTTTATTATGCAAAGTTATATGACTGTTGATTGTGTGGATTAATGCTTCACAAGTTGCGGTCAAAATTTGAGCTATGCTTATTGAATGGAGGTTGATGAACTCTGCCGCTGGGGATTAGATCATCTTAGTTGAGAGTAATAACATGTATAGCAATCCCACTGAGGGATTAATTTTGATATCAGTGAGGCCAAAAGTGATAGGCCAATGCAATGCAGATTATTATACAATAATGTTTTTTTTAAAGAAGTAGGATGTGGAAAGAAACACAAATAAAACTCGCCTATACAGACTGTATCAAAATGAACAGTGTCCATCCATGTATTAGTTTCCATGTTAATGTATGTTGAAGTTTTACGTAACATTTACATAAAGACAATATCCTTTCAATAGGTTTCATATCACAAGAATTATCTTGCCATAAACTGTGAAAAGGTGTGAAAACACATTAAACTACACTATGTTACCAATACTACTATGTATGTAATCATGTTGAGATGGCATGTACAAAGAGCTTGCAGTAAAACTACTGATTGAGAACATCAAAATGCATACAATTTTTTTAAATGTTGAAAATGATGGGAAGTTCTCATTTTCATGATGGTATAAAACTGAAATTAATTTTTATTTCAGAATTTCAAAAACAAGATATTGCAAAAACAGCATCTGAATGAAGTGTAATTGTTGTACCATTTGTTATTTATAATATAGGGATGTGCTCCAGTGGGGAAAATTTGATTGTGCAATGATAATGACTCATACTATGGGTCATTTCAATGTAATACCGTAAAACCCCGTCTACAAGCATATATAGTGTTTTTTATAAAAGCTTAATTAATTGAAGCAAGCGTTAATATACCAATACAATAGATCGGTCTTAAAATAATACTATATGCGTGGATCCGTAATTTATTTGCTCAAACTCCATAATGGCGACTGGATTAATGTAGCTTTCATCAGAAGCACACTATATGCTTGTAGACAGGGTTTTACGGTATGTGACCTGCTCCCACCAAACGAGTTGCAATTTGGGAGTTTCGAAACATTCCAACTGTTGAGTTGGCTGTTCTTTGTAAAATTGTTTGAAGACACTTGTATAGATGAGTTGACTTCTGATGTCATTGCCTGGCAGTATTTGCATGGATCACCACAATTTCCATTGTTTTTTGCCTGGTAGTATGCGTATGCATCATATTTTGCTTAGGACCCATGCTTTTAAAACTCCCACCACATCAGAATAAGGCTGTTGAACAGTGTGGTGGTTGTATGCAGTTCGCTCAGGCATATCGATATACCAGTCCCTTGTCTTTGTTGTAGTGGTATGTTCTTTGTGAATGGGAAGTACTTTGTGCAGTACTCTGTATTCCATACCGTCCCCATTCACAAAGGATATACCAATGTAAATACATACGGGTGTGTTCAAACATGCTCATTTCATGGGTGCAGGTCACATGATAGAACAGTAAACTTTGTCGCAATTCATGAGCTAGTTTGAAGTAATACTGTCATTGTATATCCCTTTTTATTTACCGGTACTTGGCATTTGTTATGTAAAATATTGGTGTTCAGGTGAAGAAATTTTGATATATTATCTCGGTTTTAGTTGTGACTAGTACGTCAGTTTAGTATATATAATGGTTTCACAATTTCATAGCCCCTAGACTGGTCAAGTCTTATGATGATAAGCTTTCAATATGTATCTTTATTTAGGACTTGTCTTTAGCCTAGAGGGTGATTGATTGATACACATCTACAATTGTCATGAATTATGACAAGTTATGTTCTTGTTGTTACCCAAACATTAGAAATCTGTTGGTTGTGTCATGATTTTTGGAGTAGAATATTCCCAAAATGAATCTACAACATTTCTCTGCAATTATATGGACTTATCCAATATGCGTGTTAATTGGTATAACAGCATAATAAAAGACACAATTTGTGTGTAGTTTTGAAGGGGATTTTTAAACAGTAAGCATTATAGCATGAAAATCCCACTTTTAATCAGTTTTACTGTTTCCCTTGAAGAAAAGCAAATAGTAAGAAAGATATTTCTTCCCATTGCATGATTTCCCCAGTATTCCCTGCCATAAAGATACCCTTCAAGGCCAAAATATAGTAAAGTTGTACTTGATATCATTTACAAATGTGAAAAGTTATAGCCACTATACCATTTTTCACCCTGATGTGGCGTTGATGTCGCTAGCGTTTGCTGAAATCACTGGTGTACACATGCAAACGCTATATATTAAAGAAGCCGCATAGATGCGCGAGCGAAACAGCTACTTTAACACGTTGACATCATTTCCACATAGGGGCGAATAATGTATACATGCAACAGATATGGTGCTATCATGGTCAAAATTTATCAGCAACATGCAACTTTGTCTCACCTCCCGACATCAGGATCTTGAGCTTGCACTTGTTTATTGGAGAATTTGATAAAATATTGGTGCCAGAATTTGTTTCTTTCCTTTTCACTTTTTCCAACCAGTGCAACACCTGTGATTGAGTGCAAGCGCTCAGGATTCTGATGTCTAGAAAAGTATAATAGTAAACAAATATCAACCGCTATGAGAGGCAGAATCGGAGCCATGGTTTTGAGATTACTAAGGGCCTTTAATTTTGACCATGTCCCAAATATAGAGAAGTCACTATTTGTATTGTACACCATAGGCCAACCTAACTAAGATTTGTTTGTAATTTTTATGTGTTTTTTATGACAACTAGGCATTAACAGCTGAAATCTAGCAGATAATGCCGACTGAAAGAGATCGCCATAGATAGCTGGTTGGGGCATTTTCACAGGACACCCACCACCCTTCCAATATCAACTCCAGCCTGTTCTTGCAAAAACATTTTTAAGTTTGGTTTGCATTGCATAATCAAGTGATTTTAATTCTCTTTTTACATTAAATGTAAGTGGATTGTTGTGATGAAGAAATAGATTTCAAATAAATGTCTATTGGTAGTTACCATGATATTGGTCTGTTGTCATATTATTTTCAGATGATGCACAAGGTTTAGGACTTTAATGTTTATATTCTGTTGAAAAGGAAATATGAAGTGAGAAAAATCAAATGGGAAGCAAGAAAAAAGTAGTTAACATACTGTGTTTTGCAGTTGTGAAAAATGATCCAGCAACCAGCATTGAGCTGAATTTATACTCCATCGCCGAGCGCTGAGTGTTTGGTATTTGACCAATGAGGTAGCGCGCTTTTCCCAACACAACAAAAAGAGCGATAGAGTATAAATTCAGCTTTATGCCAAATCATGTTCTGCCCCAGGCAAAGCAAATCATTGATAAATCAATGGAAAACGGTAAAAAAGAATCAACTAAAGAAGATATCTCAAGAGACAAATTAGTTTGCACTGCTTATGCAGAGTGAAGAAATAATGAAAAAATGTAGCCCAAATACTTCCATTATTATGTTTTGATGAATCCAAGTGTGTGAAAATATTGGATCCAAAACATAATAATGATAAAATGGATGCTTCACGCCCAATATTTATTGGTCTCGCTATGAGTTGTAAAATATGGGCTCAACCTATCCAATTTTATATCAATATTGGATGTGACCCTTCCCTTTTTGCTTGCCTGCTGATGTTGCGGAATTGAATGCTATTAGGTATTAAAATGTAAAAGCGTGAACAATATTATTGGAAAATTTTGCTCTCCAACACCCCCGCTTTTTTTTATTCTTGAGGGCCGCATTAGACAAAAAGAAATTGGGTCAACTATTCACAACTTCCGTCGGCAAATAACATTTCTGACGGTACATTTACAAGTTGTGCTCCCCGATCCGAAAACCTGACTACGCCATTGCCAAGATTGGAAAGCAAAGAATACGAGTAACCTAACTACAGCATTTGGGGCACATCCAAATATTATGTAATTAACTTTCATTCAATTGGTGCCTGTTTCATAAGTATTTACAAATGAAAATGAGGACAAAGATAAAAAGTTCTTTATGAAACATTTATTATTTACAAATCCTTGGCAAATCACATTTTGTGTTAATACAAAAAAATATTTTTATTTGTTTATACTGAATAGATAAAAATAACTCAAAATAAATCAATTTAAACAACATATTTCATACGATAATGTAAAAACAGTCTCGGTCCCAGCAGGCTTTTTCATCACTAAAACCATTTGGCAACACCCTCAAAATAACAATTACTGATTGTCATAAATTACCAATAACATAGCTCTTTCTGGATAAGAAAGGAATTTCAATTATTTCTGCTTTGGAACCTGGAAGTGATACTCAAACTACGGGCTGTAAGTTGCATTCCATTTTTGACATGCGCCTGTGACGTTTCCATGCGCATAAATATAGATAAATCGGAAACCTCATATTCAAGCGTGTAGCTAAATGGCTTGTTTAGTAACGAAGAAGCACAAGCTGCTGGAACCGAGGCTAATCGAGATGTACAGGCCATTTTGTGGCTATTGATGGATGCCATTGTATGGCTATTGTCAATGGATGCCATTTTGTGGCTATTGTCAATTATAGAATTTTCATTCTTAGTCAGTGGGAGTGGTCTTTTACGTAGACACATAATATGATTGGACAATCGCATGATTTTGGGTGTTGTCTATCAGGCTGTAGACGACCCCACATCATCATGAGTGTTGATAACGTGTAAAACGCTCATAGAGGTGCGCGTATGTATTGTGTTATATGCATAGACGCAGTGCGGAATACTCGCACGCACTAGCAGTACGCACAACAAAAGATGTGAAGTTGTAAACAAGTTAATTTTTGCTTTAAAAAATAGTTTACAGTTGTTAAAATAAATATTAAACTGAATAAGAATGAGAATAAACGATAGGAATTTTTATTTTGACTATCCTCTACCTATGATAGATGACAGGCAGGTCCAATATTTTATCGAAATCCAGTTTCCTTTCTCACGAAGTAAGGGCTAAGAGTAAAATTGTACAAAATTTGGGAGTGGCCTTCTTTCCTTTCTCCTTTTCCTAGCTATTTTCTTCTATTTCTTGCTTTGTTCAATCAAAGCTATCTAGGCCAGCATGCATTTTATTAGTCTACACTGGCTATCCAGGCTTGTGCTGTTTTATAGTATGAGCTTAGAACGGTCCATGGATTTCCCATGGATTAGCATGTGTCCCTCACGGACCAACCTGGGTAAATAAACAAACAAACAAACAAAAATATTGGACCTGCCTGTTGTCTACCACACGGTAGAGGATAGTCAAAATACAAATTCCTATCATTTATTCTCTAAATGGATGCCATTTTGCGACTATTGTCAATGTAATTGTCAATGGATGACACTGACTGGTATGTTAGGATGGGGAAGTAGGGCAATACATGCTAGATAGGGACCAGACATTTAAACCTTGCTCTACAAATTGGAAGATTAAGGAGCAGCTCGAAGTGACCTTGAAATTAAACACATTGGAATTAATAGGATGAAGGATATCAAATTGTCACAGAATGTCATGAACAGGGTCCTAAAGAGACTTGCACCGAAGACCTCTGCACATATATCAAAAACACTCTTTTTCCCTGAGAAAATAGTCACAAATATGTCCACTGAGCAGTATCAAAATCAACATTTAGTCAGCCTTGACAAAAAGTCTGATCACTTTTTCCTTTTGGTCCCACAAACATGCCTTTTGATCCCTTTATATGACTACAGATATTGGAATAATATCTATGATTAACTAGAATTCCGTCTTAAGCATTACACGTCTGAACAAGGGGAGACGATAGAGATGGACACCCTCCACCAAAACATTATTTGGAGTTTGAGCAACTATATGACTGATACAGGCATCTGTACAAACACGTATTATTGTAAGAACAATATATTGGGATTTTTTTGTGGAAGGTATTTGGTTTTCGTCAAAAACAAACCAAAACAAACCTTGTATGGGCATATATGCTTGTAGACGGAATTCTATGGTATATCATGGATACCCAGCAGATAGCCAAGACTCACCCCAATTCTACAGAATAGTGTCAACCAACATTTTGGAATTGGCAATCAAGTCGACAAACATCATGCATACCCAAAAAATTGTATTCATCAACTGGGCGTTGATTTGTGACATGATGTGGTCCCAGTGGGCCAAAGGCGGCAAATTTGAAATTGAGATAAAGGCAAAAATATGGAGTAAAAAAACAAGAAAATACATATCACAAAACTTCAGAGCTTTAGTCTAAAGTTTAGAACCATGTATGCTAGGTGTTTTCAGTACATGTATATGATAGCCTAATGTTTGTATGATAGTAATTATAATATCTAAATTTACATGCCTTCTTTGCCCCATGGAGCAGATCATGTCACATTTTGAAATTTCACTCAGCCAGGAGCACATTTACTAGCCTGCCTTGGCTTTACTTCCATCCCTGATGATAATACAATACAAGAATGCAATATTTAAGTTAAAACTGTTTTCAACAGTGTTTCATAAGATTACACACTTTTCAAATGTGTTCTGTATCAAACAATAAAATGTTAAATGGACTAAGAAAATAACTCATTTATGCTAAATAACACTAGTAACTACGGTAAATAAACTAAATGAAGAAATGTTACAACTAATGAAACAAAACTAAATAGAAATAAACAAAATAGTACACTTCACAATTGACAATGATTTGAATAATTGCACATGCTGACATTGTATTACAGTAATAGTGCGTAGAAAACAAAAATTTGCTACTAAAATAAAAAACTTTCCATTAGGTTTCACTACCTGAACAGAATTGATTTTAACTTGAATCCCCTCCTGGGGTTAGTATCTGTCAATCAGGTGACCAGATCACCAGGATATTGTAGCTAGAGGCAGTGGACATAACCTTGTGTATTATCTTAAATTCCCAAATATTTTGTGGTTAAATGTTGATAGCTCGATCACTATTACCGTCAATTTGGTTGAAAAAAGAAGAAGAGACATCAATTCTGTTCAGGCAGTGCAACCTAATGCAGACAACCAATGTACACTTCAATACAAAAATGGTCCTAATAAATGCCCAGGGTGTGACATTTTACAAAGGGGGGGGGGCAGTACATTTTCAATGAAAACAAAAATTGGCAGAAAATGGCGAAATACGATTCACTTTTTGGTTCAAATCCAAAGTGGCGGCACTCATGACAAACTGTGTGTTATCGGTGAGTATTACAAAATTACATCTGTAAGTGCATTTTTATGAATGTGATTTACTTAGTTCTTTACATGAGCATTCTATACCATGATCAGCTCGCTCGTAACAGGCCGAACTCATAACATCATGTATTGATATAGAATGGTGTTCATGCAGTTTAGGTGCAGCACCAATGCGAAGTGCACTTTGGGTATGAGTAATTGACTTGCGCTTTTGTGAATTTATGCAAGTGTAAGTTAGGACTTATTAACATGTACAGTGACAAAAACCTAACAACTTTTTCATTGAAAAAATTATGGGGCATGTTGCATTATGTTGCAATTCCTACACTGACATGTGCAACAATAATATTTTTTAATTTCAGTACCTTGAAAGTGTTGGAAATATATGCTGAAGACAAGTCTAGAATGACCCTTCTTTTTCACTTTGACCCTGCTCTTAAATATGGAAGGAATGATCCCTATAATGATGGGAACAAAAAAAGGTACAAATTTCAATAGTATGGATAAATATAGGATGTTGTTTAAATGTATGTTAATAAACAGGGTTATGTTAATATGGATAACAATATAAGATGAAAGATATTTGTGCGTCATATTCTCTTGCATATACCATGAAATAAACATTTTGAATAAGCAGTTGAATTCAGCTCGCACAGAACCTTTTTGTCAAATACTTGACATTTTCTAATATCATAAATCAGGGAAGCTTAAGTTATTCAGACATTCATGACAACTAAAATTTGAATATTGTGAAAAGTTCAATAAATGTTATGTACAGGGTGTCCCAGAATGATCTGTACCGGGAAAGATGGAATTTTTTAGGTATGAAGGGCATGTTGAATGGTCATATTGTTTTGCATTTTAAGTTTTACATATACTTAGCTTTCTCAGATTTTTTAGATTTTAAAAATTGGACGTTTCTAGTAGAAGTTATAGAAGATTGCGTAAAAAAGGTGAATTCTAAGTTTTGACAACGCAACCTATTTTGAAAATCTGTAACATTACTAACCGTTCAGCACAAAGTTATTTGGAAACAGTTATGCAGGTATTTTAGTTGTGCCCTGTTCATATTTTCACTAAATAGCCGATATCTATCTATTATTTATGACGTTACGAAGCAATCATTATTTGGAATTAAGGATTTGTGGCCTAATCCTATTCTCTCTTTGGCGGTAGTTTTAAATATAGTTATTGTGGTGTGAGGTCCATGTCATTTGAAATGCTTGCAGAGATCGAACTGGTTGTGATACAGAAAAGACGGCCCCTCAATTTACTGTACAGCAGCGTGGATTTCTTTCAAAAACTTACTGGCAAACCGGCAGCTATGTTGAGACGCAAAGAAGATTCATTAGACGATAGAGTATAAGAAGGTTGACGAGCACGGAACTGTCAGGAATCGGCAGAGTGAAGTTTCAGGTGCTCGTAAGACTGTAAGAACTACAGCGAACATTGCAGTTGTCCGGCAAGCTTTAAGGCGCAACCCCAACAGTAGTTGTCGTCGAAATGCTGTGCAAAATATCCCACGTTCTTCATTTAATCGTATCGTGCCATTTTTCAAAGGTATGCGAGTCGTTTTTCATCGATTTTACATTATTGCATGACACGCCAAAACAAATAAAGGTAGCGTGCTGAAATTAACAGAATAAGTAGGAGACATGTCCAACATTATAATGCTGGTATCAAAAATAGATACACTGCCCGTCTTCTATTTTTACTTATTTTTGCAAACACGGTACAAATCATTCTGGGACACCCTGTACAACTGGCATTGATCTCATCCGAGTCATTTTCTCACAGACAGAGATCAAGTTGTAAACTTTTCATTTCCTTGTGTTACGTCCATATTATTTATACTAGAAATTTCATTTGAATGAACAAAGCTTTCAACAGCTGTACACGATCCAATCGCATCGCGATTGTGTATTGCATATTTCAAACTACAACGCACTACCTTAGTTACAATAATTAAAATACTAACGTTACACATACACAGTCACACATGCTGGCGTACATTGCTCAGTGTACATGAACAAAATAAAAAGGAGAACAAAAAAAACCTATTTTTCTGAAGCAACTCCCACACCTATAATTGGCAGGTCACCGTGAGCTTGTCAAGTTTGTCAGCATTGCCATAGTAGCTGTGCGTGAGTGCAGTGGAAAATGAACTATTGCACTCACACTGAGTGCAATAGTCTTTTTGCTACAAATAGCAAAAATAATCATTAGTAATTGACCAATCAAATGACAAGAATCTTTGAATGAGTTATATAAAACCATCTATCTTTCACCCTGTGATTATATTTTGACCATCACACTCATGGACTGTTAACATTTATACTAATATGTGAGTTGTGTTTCACCACAACCATCAATGACTTGTACTACCAGATTCATATTACTGCCACCCCATAGGCACACTGCTGCCTAGCTACTTCACTGGTACATGTACTTAAGAGTACTCTAGAGTATGCACATCAGAAACACATTGTACAGTACACACACAGGTACTGTATACTGCACTGGTTAGAGTAGCTACAAAGTAGCTGGGCAGCAGTATTCCCCTGGGGTTGGGGTTAATAGTAATCTGGTAGTATAGTTTTTAGCACCTTCATTTCCACTTTTTAGGCAGGAAACACTTGCTATAAAAGTATATGTTCCATGTTTATCCATGTGTACAGTTTCAAAGTTACTTAATTATGTAGTTGAAAAATAAATAATATTATCTTAAAATACATATATTATGTATTAAAGCAAATTTTGAAACAAAATTTTAAGTATACCGATACTGATACTCAATTCAAAAGTGAGCTTTTTAGTTTTGTCATTTTGTTATGATACAAAGATAAAATATCTGAAGTTTACAAATTTTACACAAAGTGAGTTTATACATGAGTTTCGGGAGTAAAAAATTGTGCTTTGAGTACTCTCCATTATAAAGTAAACATAAAACAAAATAAAAGTTATTTTTAAAATTGCAGGAAAAAATATTATTGCAAAACTTTTATGGCGTACATATTCTTGTCAAATTTAAGCAGGTATGCATCGCATCGTTGGGGGAGCACACTTGTGCCAAAGGTGCAGTACATGGCTCTAAACTGGAATGAAATATGCCGACATTGGCCCATGCGCTATCCAAATTCCTACCTACCAGTAACAGCATTTGTATTATGCTGTGAGTCACACCATATTTTTCTTATGAAATTTGGGTTGTGGGAAAAAAGTTTGGGAAGCCCCGATGTACCCTGTATTCATGAGTAATATGGCCGGCATATCGGATTCTCATGAAACCACATTTACTGACAATTTTCAGTGCCAGTGTGGTCTAATGTACAGTATTGTAGTAACCATTATAAGTTCAGGAGGATATTTTGGTAGGTTACAACCTTCAATAGGTGGGATTTAACTAAAGACACTTTGGGATGGTCAAATCTAATGGCTTACAACCCCTGGTACTACTAGTATGCAGATTATACACTGGTAAATCAGTCAATCATGTGCAAAGGCATTGACTGCCTAAATCATCATGTTGCTTTATCATAGGTACTGTTATACTCAGAGACAGAGTTTAAATTTAAAAAATTGTATCTGATGTCCCTGTAAACAAAACTTCATTTTCTGGCAGTTTACAAATGCTACATCTGGTTAGCGAGTTATGAGCAATTTATCAATGTCTAAAAACAATATAAAACAAAAGAGTTTAAACACTGTTTTTGCCAATATATCAAAAACAATATTAGCGATATCCAACTCATTCCCCTTGATCATTGACAGCGACACCTTGTGATGTCACACTGGACAAATTCCATTCACTGTCAGAGGAGGCGTGTGTGTGAATGCAATGAAGCAAATAGATCTGCAATCAATACAGCCTTGATTTGCTAGGAATTGAACAGAGAACCTGTCTCATCAAACCACTCTAATACCTCTTTGAAAGTTACAAAGATGTCATCAAAACTGGAACACATAATAGATGCTTTGTTTATAATGTAGAAGCTATGCAGCATCTTGAACATTAACCCCATGAAAACTACCTGCCTATTGGTCAAAAAGAGAAGTTTTTATTATCAATTGGACCAATCAGCAACATTGTTAGAATAATTTCACCACGCAAAAACAATTGGGCGAATTATTTGCAAAGCCCCATTCTGATTAGTGATTAAAGTGAAGATATCACGTAATTGACCAACCAGAGGCAATGTTAGATCAGTAGGTAGTGCTCAGGAGTTTAACTAAACACATACAGCCAAGTGCACTGTTACTATAAATTCAATTAGTTAAAGCCTCAATCCCATTAGTTTATAGCCCCCTTATGTTCGGCATCACCAGCCACAGGTGTTAATAATGGTTCCGCTCCTCATCTGATGAGGGTGCTAAATACCACTTCTTCGCAAAAATGGTGCGAAGACAGCATCGTTATATATAAATGTACCTAGAAGTAGAAAAGCAAAACCAAGGAGCAACAGTGGATGGAAATTCTCCCAGCCGACACCGACAGCTACAAACCAAACAGTGAGTGTGCGAAGACTGTCCAACACCATCCGTGTGGTGGCGCTCATTTCTCTTGTTACGCTGATTCCAGCAAAGTTGAAAAATGCTATGCTGATAAGAGTACCTGTGTTTCAATGAGATAAAAATAAGAGAGTAAGGCATTTAAAGTGAGAATCCATATTAGAGGAATATTCATAATTTTAATCATTTGAATTTTTAATCATTTGAATTTTTAATCATTTGAATTTTTCCATGCAAACTAGGGCATAGCTACAGAATCTTTATTGGTAATAGTAATACACCCCTCCCTCTGCATATACTGATGACAAGTATATGCTCCATGCAAAAGGAATCCTGCTTTGTAATTGAACAAGACTTACCGAATGTAGCTATTAATATAAACTTATTAAAGTGCATCTGGTAGAAAGCATCTATAGCATCTTCCAGTGGATACCCTGGTATTTGTACTGGTGTGAAAGCCCCGGCAGGTATGAAATAGAATGGCACTAAGAGAATGGACAGTACTGAGAAGCCAAACACACCTGCAACAAAAAAACAAACATGGATGATTAACCCCATGAGAACTGCCTGCCGATTGGTCATCAAGAAGTATTCATTATCAATTGGCTCAATCAGCAACATTGTTAGAATATTTTCATCACGCAAAAAAGTTGGGGTGAATTATTTGCAAAGCTCCATTCTGATTGGTGATTGGTGGGTAACCTGATTGACAATCTCATCCCCCACTTTACCTCATCAAAACGCTGATTTTGATATCAGATGAAAGCTCATATTTTCTCATAAACATATTGAAATTTGGCGTTCCAAATCGGTATATTTCCGAAGAAATAATCAAAAAACTGCCGAATTAGTCTCAAATATGGTATACCACATTTGAGACTAATTAGGCAGTTTTTTGATGATATCTTTGGAAATACACTGAGTTGGAACTTCTAATTTCAATATGTTTATGAGAAAAATAGGACCTTTCACTTGAAATCAATATATTACATGATCATGATGATTATCATTAATAAAAACACTGTAGACTACCAATATCACGCTGTATAAATGTCGGTAATTCTATTAGGAATTAGTCACAGTTACAAAAAACATTTACATGTTCTTTTTGCATGAGTGCAATGAAAGGGATGACATTTTATGTTATACATAAGTTTTAAAGAATTTGATTTTTAAAGTGAAGATATCATGTAATTGACCAATCAGAGGCAATGTTATATCAGCAGGTAGTGCTCAGGGGGTTAAAGAGTCTCTACTCCATGGGTGTCACTCATAAAGGGTAAAATAGTTTACCTCAAAATTCTTTTGCAGATTATTCATGCTATGTGCTATTGTATTCTTCCAATGGTACAGGATATGTACTACTACACATGCAAACCTCGGGCTTAAAAGCCAATTTCAGGCCTTAAGCCTCATCGTTTTACTTTAAAACATGATACTGCCTGTGTTAGGCCAATGAAAGTCAATAGTGAGCTAAGCATCACTTTATATTCAGATGCGTGCAGGCAATGTGAAACTCACAATCAGCTTTCTTTGGCCTGATATGAGATGATCTAGATCCACTACAGAGGCTATTTTTGCAACCTTTTTTTTTTCTCTAAGTATAAGGCCATTACAAGCCTAGTATTGTTTCAGTGATTCTTAAGATAGCTCTTGATATTTTGAGAAAATATCTCAAAACTTGCTACCATTTATGTTGAAGCTCATAGCTAGTACACAAAGCATTAAACACTGGGATGAAACCATACGTACCTTCCCATCCGACAGCTTGCAGTGGGGGTATGTCATACTGTTTAAGAAATTTTTCTTCAACCACCATTTGAGTTGCTGTAATGATTTGTGCCATGATGATAAGAAGATCACCTTTATTAAAGAACAAAATGACAAATTCATAACTTCATATTGGTCAGAATTGGAAATTGTCATGACCATATTTGGAATCAGCATGAAAAATGCATTAAAATGAGTACAAACAAGCCTAGTATTGGCTCAGTGGCTCTTAAGATAGCTCTTGATATTATAAGTTCCCCCTAAATACTTTTTGAAATAAATCGAAAAATATTTGCCAAAATGCAAATGTGTCAAAAGGTATGGGTAGCCTTATTTGTTTTACACATATGGAATGGACCAAATTATAGCGTCACAAGCTATTGCATTCAGTCACAATGGTTTATGTAAAACTAGAGCGATAACCGCATCATAGCTGAACCATGTGGCTTCGGCAGTATATTGTGGTAGGCCTATACCTACAATTGAAGCATTTTGAATACTTGACCTTTGACCCCTTTATTGCCCCTTAATGACCTTAAATGAATTTTAAAATATTTGCAACATGTTTAGAATGTCATAAGAATCATTATGCTTTAAATTTCAGCTCAATCGAGCATTTTGAAAAACTTGACCTTTGACCCCTTAATGACCTTAAATGAATCTTAAAATGTTTTTAAAATGTTTAGCGTGTCATAAGGATCATTGCATATAAATTTCAGCTCAATCGGAGCATTTTGAAAAACTTGACTTTTGACCCCTGAATGACCTTAAATGAATTTTAAAATATGTGCAACGTGTTTAGTATGTCATAAGGATCATTGCGTTTCAATTTCAGCTCAATTGGAGCATTTTGAACAACTTGACCCCCTTTAGGACCCCTTAATGACCTTAAATAAATTTTAAAATGTCTTAAACACGCTTAGAATGTCCTAAGGATCGTTGCATTTAAATTTAAGCTCAATCTGAGCATTTTTGGTTAAAATGACCTTTTCTGACCCCTGTTACTCCTGGATGACCTCTGACGTTTGGAAATATTTTTATTATATTCTTTATGTTTTTCTCTTTCATATGACACCACTCACGGGGTCATACCTTCGTGGCATTTAGAGATATGTCCATTTCAAACCAAATGGTTAGTTAGGGACCTAGTAACTTAGTAACCTAGTAACATACACAGTTATAGGCTGATACCATTTCATGGTTCAGCAAAAAGAGACTGTTTTAAACAGTGTTAAAAGTTGCATCTCAGTCCATAGGAGTGAACTCTCAAACTATACAGTAGGCCCTGTCTATTCATGAGTTTGTTAAAGAATACCTGACTGCCTTGGACTCAGGTGCAACTTTTAAAACGGCCTCTTTTCTTAACCACTGTGACTAAACGCAATGATGTGTGACGCTATTTATTTATTTATTTATTTATTTATTTATTTGTTGTATTCTAATAGGTCTGTGACTCTATAAACATAGCTATAAATTGGTCCACATGTGTAAAACAAATAGGGCTATACATTTCGTAAAACATTTTTTTCACAGGTAATTCTTGTTTCTGGAACTGAAATCCTAGAGCATATTATCTGTTTTGTCTAAGTAGGCAACCTAGAACCTACCATATCAGAGCATGTGGATGATTATCCGAGATGTTAAATTTGACTTTAAATAGTGAAGTATAGCTTCAACTTACCGGTTAAGATATTGTTAAGTGGTAGTCCCCCCTTGTCTTCTAATAGGTCTGTGACTCCAACTATAATCAACCCAGCGAGTACAACAAACATTCCTAGCCACTCGTATACCTTGAGTTTCTTGCCAAGGAATGCTACCGACAACAGACCGGTGAAGATGATTACGGCACCTCGTAACATCTGGAAGCTTGATGCGTAGGTTAATGCAAGACCTGCAAACAACAAATGTCAACATCTAATTTTTCAATGTCAATATACAACCGGCTTGACCCGGGGCTTGACCTCCTGCATGATGGATGTGTTTCAAGGCTGTATTCAATGGTGACCAGCTTGACCACGTAATTTTGACACTTTTTGACCTCCATTTCATAGTTGGGTAGGAAAAATCCCATATGTACATGTACTTGTGGCCCTTGAACATGTTTAAAAGAAAACTGTCAAGAGGTTACATAGTAGGTTTTGCTTTAAGCATGTTCAGGGGAAACTGATACATAGGAGGGTTTTCCTGCCAAACGATGATCTGTGGTTTGCTGTCACAAATTAAACCATGATTGACTGATCGGTTTACTCATTTGACCTTTACAGTACATCCCCTACCCCTTTGAGGGTAGACCCGTGATGTTGTCACGCTGATGCGCACGTTGTTACTGTGCAGTTTACCGCTTTTAAATGCACATGCAGTATAATGATGCTCGCTAAACAATGTCTACTCGCAAAGGTTTAAGGGGTTTACCGAAAAGGTCAATACTTACCAATATACATAAGGGAAGTACCACACATATCACACATAGCAGGTGGTAGCATGACAAGTGGAGAAAACCTCTGGGGACCGATGTCCATTCGCTGGTTTCTCTTTCTTTTGTAGGCAAAGACAAGTTTGAAGACAAGCAGACATGACATCTCTCCAACAAACATGCATACTGACTGTAAGTAGAATAAATAAGTACATTTCAACATTGAAAAGTGGCTAGTCTGATCTTTCATGATAATAAGGTGTTTTTTACCTTACTTAATGACCTTACAAAAAACCCCAATCTGATTCCAAGTCCAGAGTAGGGTCCCTAGTAGACTTCACCATAGTCCGCTTGCCCATTGTGCATAGTCACTCTATTACATTTAAGCATAAAACACTGATTTGTATCAATGTGTGCACATTTGATAGATTTTCACATTTGATCTTTTCAGTCACCGTACTCCCTTTGTTTGTTAGCTTCCCAAGTGGACTACTTACTCTGGACTGCAGTTAACATGCCTTTAACATGGTTGTCTATGAATTATATAAACTTTTTTATAAACATAAAGTAAACTAGTATTTTGATGTAATTAAACATCAGTATAATTTCGAGTTCAACTGAATGCATTCATCATGATTAATAACATATTTTTATTTATCAAAAATCAACTATGGCATAGTCTAGGTCCTAGTTGCACTGATCCAATGGTTTGGCTATTATAAGCAAAAACTAGTTTAGAAAAGTACATAATGTAAATAAATAAATATTTTTTGGGGTTTTATAATTTGTTTTTAGATTTGCTGTATGCATATAAAATCAACCAGTTTTTGGCCAAAAGTCGATTCAGTTACAGAAATTGCATGTAAAACTGCTGTTTTGGATAAAAAGTATATTAATTTTGACTAAAAAAGACCTAAAATTAATGACAGATTTTGGTGATTTTTAGAAATACTTGCTACGCCCAGAAACCAAACCAACCAACCGACCCTACTTGAAAGGTCTGTACAGGGTGTTTTTTCCGTTGCATACATGTAATGATTAAGTTGACAAAAAAACTAATATATAGATTTATTACATAAATGTAAAAGTTTAGTAACATTAAAACTACTCAAATATTTCACCTGAAAGAATGGATGGTAGAAGGCCCTTGTATCATGTGCATCCCACTCAGCCCATCTGGGTGCTCCTTTTGCTTCTCCAACATCTGCCCATCTGTAACCATAGTAACAATATTTGTTAACTCTCTGGACATTACTGGTCATCTAACAGCATTTCTGATTGGTTGATAACTTGAAATGCTCATTTTGATTGCCAATTATTACTAGGCTTTGAACTATTTATGGTCAAACCCCAGGTCAAACCTTGTATTTGCAGATGATCTTTATATTTTAAATATCCTCCTTGATTGGTTCAAAATTGGACACAATATTCATTTTGGCCAATTGGCAGGTAGTTCTCATTGGGAAAGGAAGTGTACTGTCTTTAATGTTAGAAAATAATTATCAAGCACAAATCACATGGTTTTATTTTAAACAACCTCACATTTACCATAAAAACGAATAAAAACAGCCGGCTCTCAACACATATATTCAAAATTCCTGCGCCGAAATTGTCTAGAGCAATGACGTCATGGTTATTTGTGCTAATTTGTCATCGGCGTTCATTGTATTATTGGGACGTCATTGCTCTAGACAATTTTCGCAGCTGCAACTTTTGAAATGGCATCTTCCATGGGTTTTTGGATCAATTTGAACGATTTCAACAAATGAGATCCTAATTTCGAAGCTAAAAGATGCAGCTATTCATGGCTGCTGGTTCCAATTATGACACATATATATATTATCTGTCTAACATCTTGTTTTTAAAACATAACTGGTACTTTATTCTGCTCACTTTATAAACTCACATCAATTCAGTTGTTGTTCCAATCATTGGCCTATTCCATTTAAAATCCACACCTGTGACCTTCAAATGGAATAAACACATTACATGTAGGCAGCTCCAATTGAATTTCATACACCCTCTGAGAAAGATTCAACCTAAATCTTCCACAGAGGGAGGGTGAGTTCAATTGTAGCTGCCTAATGTGTTCATTCCATTTGAAATTCATACTCCCCCTCTGGAAGATATTGCCAAAATCTTCCACAGGGGTAGTGTGGATTTTAAATGGAATAGCCCATTGGTGCAACAATTTAGGCCTATAATATTAATTATTTAATTCTGAGAGTCGGTACTTACTTTGTGCTAAGTGTGTTAATAGAACCTGTGACCAGCATGAGTGCCGCAAGGAAGAATTGGTATGGTGTCCAATCCATGATTTCTTATGTCTTTATAGATTAGATCTCCCACTCATCAATCTGTTTACCCTGTATGTGTATACACAATGGCCTGTAAAAACACACATTTTTGTAACATAGTTAGTTAACTTCATAAATTAAAGCAATAATGAATTAACACTAACACTACCCAGTATACATACTCTCTGCAAGACACACATACAAATATATCTTAATTATTTAGCTTGAATACTTACTAAACACACAAATCTTACAAAATCCTACAAAAGACCACATAAGATTTTTTAAAAATTTATTAATAGACCACAAAATCTTACAAAAAGGAAATATTCCATTTTGTTAAAAAATCTTACAAAGTACTACGTTATAAGTCATTAAAAGTATTTTGTGATTCTAGCATCAATATGTTAATCTCTAAATTGGGCTATTCCATTTAAAATCCACACCACCCTGTGATGGAATGAGCACATTAGGCATCTCCATTTGAGTTTCATACACCCTCTGAGAAAGATTCAACCTGAATATTCCACATACATACGAGGGTTGGTCAATAATATCCCGCAACCATTATTTATCTCCGCTCATGCATGACTTAGATGACTGTTACTTACGATCAATAAAGTTTGTACCTTTGTCTTTCAAAACGCACAACAATTAGTATCAGAGTACCTTTAATTACGTAATCTCATTTGCATAAAGTCATTGCTATATGTACACTGACAATTGTCAACATTGGCGAGAAATTTGAATTGGCTTTGAGGAACGTGTAATAAAAAGAAGCAGAAGTAAGGACCAAAGCAATTTACAATCCTTATTTTTGGTATGAGGTAATCTGAGTATATTCAATTGATAATTGTGAAAGAAGAAATGTATCCGTCAACAGATGAGGAAAGGGACCGTCTTTGAACTTCAGCAGAAATAGGCCTATAACAACAAGCAAAAATGGTGTGAAAATCGCGAAAAAGAGCCCACACGGCAGAAGAAAGAATCCAAATTATCTCCAAAATAAAACAAAACCAAATATGGTTATTGGTATGGTATTAGAGATCATAGTAAGGACAATAGAATTTGTTGCAACAAAAATAGAAATATGCGCATGCGTTGATGGTATGCATGATTGAAAGTACCAAAAATGTATGAAAAAAGTAAAAATTCATCAAAAATGCGCTAAAAATATGACTAATACAAGGTTTGCGGAACAGTAGCTGTGTGAGTGAATTACTATAGGGTCAGTCCATATCAAAACAGATTGAGTGTACACCCACCCTCTTGGATTTTGCTCTCCTTTGGCTCAGGGTACCTTTCATGGATCCCTAGGTGAGGTCACAAGAAAAAAATTCAAATTCCATTTTGTTTGCGAATGGCGGGCAATCAAAGTTTGGCGACCTCGACCAAAATTGGGAATTTAAGGGGTCCAAATGACAAAGTGCTCTCTTTGAGGGGCACTTTCTTCTTAATTGAATCAGTTGTGATCCTCTTTTGGAATGTGGTCACTCACTGGCTGTGTCTGAAATACCTAATGCCAAAAAAGATAGATTTAGGAATTTCGTTGGGATTTCAGAGGGGGTCAAAATCAGCACTTCGTACTGTTCAATCAAATTATCTTGATTTTGAAGGACCTATGATAATGTCACAGTGCACTTATAGGTCCTAATTATGTTCAGAATGGATTAAACATATGCCAATGTCTATGAGCAATTCAAAAAAAGAGAAATTTCTAGACCCCTACAGAATTTTAGGCCACCCCTAAAGTGGTTCAGCCACAAATGGCACTTAAAATCGGCAAATTTTGACCCCTAATAACTTTAGGTGTACACCAGATATGAATTTCTAGTCTTTTGCATCTGAAAGAATGTAGTTTAATGTTACTAGGAACATAAGATTTGTTTTGTATTTTTTGTGTTTTAGTATTAAGTTGGCGCTTTCAAAAATAGTCATTTTTGCCTAACATGCCATGCATACAGGATACGGTACAAAATGCCAATTTTAGTATGATATTTTTTTATATTTTTGATCACTTTATAGCCATTTGTATTATTTATCCTGATATTTCAAGTTGCTCTTGAGTAAAAAAAAAAAAAAAAACTACTTTCTAATCCTCTGTATGGATTTTTAAGGGGTCAAAAATGCACTTCCTGGCAACGATGCACATGCAAAGTACAGGTTATGGGGTCAAATTTTCAGAATGCTCCCAATTATGTCAAGTAATATATCAAATTACTCGTATGGTCATGAGAATTGCAAAAATGTATAGTTTGTTATGTGTCAGACCTTTCAGAAGGGCGCTATGACGAAAAATGTTCATAGGTCAACGACCTTTTTGAATTCTGACCATAGTTAACAACGTCTGATTTTGGTAATTTTGGTGTCTAATTATATATGTTTTCTTGCATGAAAATACAACTAAGCAAATTAAAAAACTATACAAGGAACCGATGACCCTCTTTTGCAATATGTCTGCCAAAAGCGTCCATATTGTAATAAGGAGGTCATTGGTTCCTTGTACAGTTTTTTAAGTTGCGTAGTTGTATTTCTCATGCAAGAAAACATAATTAGACACCAAAATTGGACGTTGTTAACTATGTAATACCAGGATAAATAAGATAATGATCAAAAATAGAAAAAAGGGTATGTTGAAATTGACATTTTGTACCCATAACCTGTACATTATTAGTCAAAAATTGGGATTTTTGGGACCATCAACTTAGTATCAAAACACAAAAAATACAAAACAAATCTTATGTTCCTAGCAACATTATACTACATTCTTTCAGATGCAAAAGACTAGAAATTCATATCTGGTGTACACCTAAAGTTATTAGGTGTCAAAATTTGCCGATTTTAAGTGCCATTTGTGGCTGAACCACTTTAGGGGGGCCTAAAATTCTGTAGGGGGTCTAGAAATGTCTCTTTTTTTGAATTGCTCATAGACATTGGCACATGGTTAATCCATTCTGAACATAATTAGGACCTATAAGTGCACTGTGACATTATCATGGGTCCTTCAAAATCAAAGATAATTTGATTGAACAGTACAAAGTGCTGATTTTGACCCCCTGAAATCCCAACGAAATTCGAAATCTATCTTTTTGGCATTAGGTATTTCAGACACAGCCAGTGAGTGACCACATTCAAAAAGAGGATCACAACTGATTCAATTAAGAAGAAAGTGCCCCTCAAAGAGAGCACTTTGTCATTTGGACCTCTTAAATTCCCAATTTTGGTCGATGTCGCCAAACTTTGATTGCCCGCCATTCGCAAACTAAATGGAATTTGAATTTTTTCTTGTGACCTCACCTAGGGATCCATGAAAGGTACCCTGAGCCAAAGGAGAGCAAAATCCAAGAGGGTGGGTGTACACTCAATCTGTTTTGATATGGACTGACCCTATACCAAGTCTTATGCTAAAATTAAACACACCTTTCGAAATTCAAATTTCTTATTCAATCCAGAGCCTCTCTATGGTGTGCTACTTTAATTACAAAAACAAGACCTTTTGAAATTAAGGGTTCATGAAGCAAGAAATGTTTATGTTTTCACCACTGGGACCTCCCTTTTTTATAATCAGTAGATACCCAATCAAACCAGGTACCATTGGTTAAATTTTGTCATCGATTAATCTTTCTATCTCTTATTTATGTAAAGAACAATGGGTGATCAAGCCTACTCAAAATTGGAGATATTCAACACGATTTCTTTTATTTAATAAAAATTGTATATGTCTAAAAAGAGTCCAGCATCATGCCTATGTTATCGGTCTATAAAGCTGCAAAAACCGTGCCAGATTCTATACTTTTATTCTCGAGATATTTAGAATTATGTAACAATACCTCAATTTGGCGCGAGATTTTCTTGACTACTTTTCACCATAAATCAGGCAGTGCCCATACGCTATTGTGTTTATGCTAATGTCATTACGTAATCAAGCATTCAGCATCGCTAATACATATTCGTTTTGAAAGACAAAAGTACAAACTTGAATTTAGCGTAAGTAACAGCCATCCAAGTCATGCATGAGCGGAGATACACCATAGTTGCGGGAACTTATTGACCAGCCCTCGTATGAAGGGAGGATGAGTTTCAAATGGAGCTGTATAATGTGTTAATTCCATTTGAAATTCATACTTTAATTCCCCTGTGGAAGATATAAATTTCCAAAATCTTCCACAGGGGTGGTGTGGATTTTAAATGGTATATAGCCCGTTTCAGTTGATTCTGATTTTGCGTTTGCGAGTATGTCATATTCAAGTTGGTGTCAAAATTGTTACATTTTGCAAATTAAGAGAAAAGTCACCAATTCTGATTCAAATGCCCGGTTCAAATGGACAAAACTTTTATTCTATACATCCAATTGACATGAAGTAAACATATTTAAAAAGCTGACACTATAAAGATACAGAATTATGTAAATACATATAAAATGTTATTACATAATAAAACTAAGATGACCCTGCTACATTAGTTTGACAGAACTGTTTCGTAAGGGCCGTAGCCCTCACTCCTCAGAATCTTTGTGCAGAATATATAAAATGTTATTATACAGAGTGTGTATGAAATATAGGATGTAACATTTTTTTGTAGTTTTTAACATACCCAGGTTATTGTTTTCTCTGTATGCAAGTATTTTATTAGAAACAAATATTGCCATCTTCCAATCATCCCCTGGGAAAATACAGGGTAGTGAAAATAATTATATTAAATAATGGAAAAAATGGGTTATGTTTGCTATGACAAAAAGGTTTTCAGTTTTGGCTTTATTTACTCAAGGACTTTAATTTGATATACATTGTATAAAATGATGCAGTTTGATGGCAAATTTGAATTCACCTAGCATACCTACATGATATAGGTATGCCAGGCAAACCTTAGTTAACACATTTGCTAGTCAGCGAAATTCGCCTAGACCATACCAGGGACCAAACGCGCAAACACAATACATATTTACATAGAAATTTCAATTTTTTTTCAAGAACAGGTCGGTCAAATCATATATTTGGGTCAAGTGAAGTATAGAAAACAAATGTCTACAGGTTTCCTTCACCGACCTGTTCTCGAAAAAAATTCAAATTTCTATGTAAATATGCATTGTGTTTGGGCCCCGGTCTAAGCGAATTTCGCTGACTACAGTCTGTCCACTTAGAAGTACAAATCAAATCTGTGGCACCGGGGGTCAATGCTTTGCGTCACACGCGAGCGCGACGCGACGTGTATAGAGCGTGGTGCACAAATCATGCGCAGCAGTTGGCGCTACCAAAGAAGCAATCAAGCATTGCACTGAAATAATTATTCTCATACCTCCAGTTTCCGAGCCCGGTTTCCGAGGTCTATTATCTTTGTACTTCTATGTGGACAGACTATAGCAAATGTAATGTGTTAACTAAGGTTTGCTTGGGATACCTACTAGTTCCAGTAACTGTAACTCGTCGTACAGGTCAGTAGATGTCATTATGTAAATCTATAAAGACTGAAGTCTTGCTGGCCGGACTAGGATACCCAGATGGTGGACTACATTATTCAATGTGGCAACAGCCAAAAGCGTAAACAAAACAGACAATATGACGGCAACACTGCCTGCACGATGGACGCAATTATTTTTTCCCGGAGCCAAGATCCGTTCTTAGCTCTATTGGCCGGGTGGCCCCATTACAGAAAAAAAAAATGCCCAAAATATATTTCCCAGTGCAATATATACATTTTCACATGAAAATAAATAATTTAAAATTCAAAGAAATAAGAAGAAGAAAAATTTTTAGTCATCGCCGGGGATGGGAATCGATCTCGGGACCCTTTGCGTGGGCGGCGAGATCCGTAGCCACTACACCACGTAAACTCATTGATACACGTGGGGGAAATTTTCAGTATATATAGTAACATATCGTGCGTTATTCATACAAAAAAAATTAAAAAAACAGTACTTACAATGAGGTTCACTGGCGAACCTCAACGGATTTTAGACTGATAAAATAGTGCTTAATAACATACGTACAGTTTTGGAATAATTTGAGACATGTTTGTTTGTGTTACGTGTAAAACCAATGACAACGTCAAAATTGAGCCAATCTTGGCGGCCCCGAGGATACCTAGGCTACATGATCACTGATGATTCTTAGTCAGTGGGAGTGGTCTAGTTCGTAGACACATTTCTGATTGGACAATCGCATGATTTTGGGTGCCGTCTATCAGGCCGTGAGACGACCCCACGTCATCATGCGTCTTGATAATCCGTAACACGCGCGTGTAGAGGTGCGGCGTATGTATCGCGCTGGATGCGTAGATTAGTGCGGAATACGCCGAACGCGCTTAGCAGTACGCGCAACAGAATACGTAAAGTTGTCAACAAGTTTCGTTCATCTTATAATGAGGGGAGGTTTTATGACGGTAACTTAGTTTTTGCTTTAAAAAATTGTTTACAGTTATTAAAATAATATTTAACTGACTAAGAATGAGAATAAACGATAGGAATTTTTATTTTGCCTATCCTCTACCTATGATAGACGACAGGCAGGTCCAATATTTTTATCGTAGTGGATGCCGGCTGCGCCGGCATCCACTACTCAAAATATTGGACCTGGCTGTCGTCTATCACACGGTAGAGGATAGGCAAAATAAAAATTCCTATCGTTTATTCTCTAAATTACTTGGTATAGTGTGTAGCATGAATGCCATGATAGTACTTACCGTAAGTTTTAATACGCACACGTTTCTCAAGCGTTTCTGTGTCTGTAAAACCGTCTTATTACGTCTAGCAGTGCGAAATATTCAGATCCAGTAAACGATTTAGTTCTTTTCAACAATGACCGGAAATGTTATTGGATTGGCACAATCACATCAAGATAACAATTTTGCAATGTTTCGTTCATTGTCATTCATTCATTCACCGTGTATGTTGTCATCCGGGTTTTTGCTAATTGTCGTGGTCTTTTGTAAAATAAATTTCCAAATTGATTCGCCATTCAATAATGATCTACAAGAATACAGGGGACCGAAGTCCCACACAGTCACGTGAATTAATTGATCATATGACCGGCCACGTGAAATGTAAATTTGGGTTTTACCAGGATTTTACTCAATTTATTCTATCAAAAATCACACATAACAACGCTAAATAGTTATATAAATGTTATGATTGATAAAACTGACTATTACATTACATTAGAATTGGATAAACTGGTTTTAATAATTTCAAAAATTCATACCACAGCTATATTGCTATTTTGCTTCGCCCCTCTGCAACGGCTTGTTGGTCTAGTGGCATGATTCTCGCTTAGGGTGCGAGAGGTCCCGGTTCAATTCCCGGACAAGCCCCATGTTTTGCTTCTCTTCTCAGTATCATATTTTACCAAATATGATTATAATGACATTTACAAGGGGTGTCACCCGATTATCACAATTTATTTTTCCCCATAAAAATTCATAAAGATAATTTTAGAGGGCCATCATTTTCTTTGGAAGGCGGGTCCCAAATATACAGGGAGGTCATAAATTTTTGGAAAGAAAAATATGGGGTCAACCAAAATGTCCACAGATAGCATGTTTATTTTATTCAAAAAGACTGATTTCAATACAATTTTTAGTCCCGGGGCACTCCAACTTTGGAGGTCAGACGCGTATGTAGGGCTGTTAAGACCCCTTTTTCAGCATCGCTGTCACCCAAAGACCCCATATTTTTTTACGAACACATGCTTCGCTCAAGCTCTGTCACCAAGACCCCTATTTTTCCATTTGATCTGTCACCCAAAGACCCTTACAAGTTCAATTTGAACAGCAACTTTCATTTATCACTTATTTTGAAAAAATAAAGAAATTTGAAGCCATTTAGAACTAGAAATTCGATTTTCGAGGTTTTTGTGGCGCTGTTTTGGTTCTCACCCAAAGATTCCACTGTTTAAAAAAAGGTCATGTTCTCACCCAATGACCCCATATTTTTTACATTTTGCTCTCACCGAATGCCAAAAATCATGCTCTCACCCAATGACCCCATATTTTTTACATGTTGCTCTCACCGAATGCCCCTTAGTGCGAAAAGCGCCAGCCCTACACCATATCCATTTCAAATTGAAGTGCCCCCGGGTTTTAGTCTGGGGTACCGTAAAATGGGGTAACTTTCGGCACTTTTCAGAGTTTTAAACCACTGCTTCCAAACAAAACCAATAATATTTCTAATTATCTCTTTTTTTATGACATTAGTTCTCTTGAAGTTGAAAAGATTTTTTAAATTTTGTAAGGGTGCCCTGGAGCTGGGGAATAAAAGTAGCCTGACCAAATTTACCCCACATTTGGGGCAACTTTGGTCAGAGTATTAACTATTAGGCCTACATTCCATGAAGGAAAAAAAATTAAAAAAATTGATCTTCGCTGAATATGGGCAAGTTGTTGTTTTTTTGTGACATTTGACCCCTTGCAAAATGAATCAGCACACATTCTTGCTCACAAATATTTATTATTTTTCTGAAACAAATGTTTACTTAATGCTCATTTCACTGGTCAAAAATCCTGATTTTCTTGTAAATTTCGAGAAATTGGACATAGCGACTATTATTTCTTCCAAATATATTTCTTAACAAATTGACACCAAATACGACTAAAACAATATTGCTGTACGAAAATATGACCATTTAAAAAAATATATTTGACCGACCAAAGTTGCCCCGCTGACTGAAGTTACCCCATTTTACGGTAAGGTGTATCGGGGTAAAATTTTGTTGCGAAATAGGTTCGCAATTTCATTGGGGGGCTGACATTTTCTTGGGAGGGGTCCCCACTATTTCGTCAACAAAAAATTTATGTACCCCCATCACCGATACACCTTACCCCTTAAACAGGCTAAAATTGTATTGAAATCAGTCTTTTTGAATAAAATACACTATCTGTGGTTATCTTGTGACTCCCTACATTTTGGTCATGAAAAATTTTATAACCCCCCTATTTTTCTTTCCAGAAATTTATGACCCCCCCTGTATATTTGGGACCTCCCCTTCCGAAGAAAATGCCAGCCCTCTTGACGCCGACTTTTTGTAAATTTGGGACTCCCCCATTCTGAAGAAAATTTTACTGATTTTGCTCTGCAATATTGGCAGTGGCAGCGCTACCCGGGGGCAAAATTTTTGTGCCCCCAAAAATTCACTTTGTCCCCACCCCGAAAAAAAAATTCCTGGTGCCGCCACTGAATATTGGGGGGGGGGGCATATGAATATGAGGCCTACCCCAAACGCTGAAGGGGGTGGCTACGGGATGGAGGGGGTGTCACACAGAAGCTTTTGAAATACCTGTATGTTCACATGAATTGTATAAATTTTACCCTAAAATTATAATACGAAATAATAAAATTATGCTTATAATAAGCTTTTACTTTTAGGCTTGGCTTCAATTGCTTGAGCCTGGTCCCATCAGGACCACGTGAAGTGTCAAGTCAGTGCACAGTTAGGGGCTGTGCAATAATTATAAGCCCCAGGAGGGGTAAAATTTCCAAATGGCTCGCCAAAAATTGCTTTCCCCCCTCTTGGCCCGTCAAAAATTGCTTGCCCCCTCCTCGGCCTTTGGGATCCCAATTTACCAACCTTAAATGGTCTAGATACATGTTGCAAGCACATCGAGCAGGAAAATTTGCAGCGCTTCTGAGGAAAATTTGCAACGCTTTTGTATTACGGTTTTCATATAAAGCCTTTTTAGAGCGTTTTATTTCAAAGGCCCCCCCCCCTTTAGGCTCGCCAAAAAATTCTTGCCCCCCCATTGTACTCTCCCACCAGGGATCGTAATTGTTGTACAGCTTAGATGAAAGTACCATAAACCTGATCCGTGAACTGTAGCTAACTGTTCTTGTTTATGTTTAAACTCAATTTTGTTCTTCTTTTTTGGCATGTCCCACCTTATACCAAATTCCAAATTGGCCAGCTAAAGTACATTGTGTTTTAGGACAAAAGAGCAAGTTCTAATTATGTGTATCTTCAATACGAAAGGTCAAAATTTTTAAATGATCATCAGCTTTTCCTCCCAGCTACATACACTTTAAGTATAGCCTATATCACTAGATTAATAAAGTTAACTTTGAGGACTGCTAAATATCACAAATTGATTTTTAATAATTTGCCATTAAAGTTGTATTACATGTATATCGCTAATTACAAAAAATCAAAATTATTTGATATCAGGACATCCCTCGTCTGATGTGCTCTCATGTCCCAGAAAAAATACTGTTCAAATGTTGCTATCTGAGCCGCTTTAAATTATTGGGGGGCTAGGTTTAATACTTGGGCGCTATCATTGGGGGGCAGTTCCAGAGACCGCTGGTTTCAACTGGGGAAATTAGGTATAACCAGTTCCGTCATAAAACTATAGTAAGACTATGTAGTGACAAACTGGACATAACAGGCATCGGTCATTTTTTTTTCTTCTGTCAAATACTACAGGGTGTCCCAAAAGTCTCAATACCATTTTGACCCGTCATATCTTTCAAGGATAATGCAATTTGCATGAGGGGAAATCAAAATACATTATTTGGAAAGAGTATACCGTATGTGACTTGATCAAACGGAATGAGTTGGATGTCGCCAATATTGTTTTTTAGGTATCAGCAAAAACAGTTTTCAAATTCTTTTGTTTTATATTGTTTCAGCCATTATTGCTCATTAACTCGGTAACCAGATGTGCAATTTTTGATGATCATGTGGGGTTTGCATTAAAATTTAGCATTTTTAAGCTGCCAAAAGTGCCAAATTAAAAATTGCGGACATCCGACTCATTCCGCTTGATCGCATCACATATTCATGCAACTTTTTATTTTGCTACTAAGTACCAGCTAGTACCAAACCCCACCTCTTGGCCTAATTACAGTCCTAAGGGTCAGTCCCATAATTTTCGTATTGAAATATCAAGAATTATTCAGCATTTTCAGCTCATTTTAAGCCAAATTTGGTGCCTTTCCTATTTTTGTGCTGTACATTACTCACATCCAGTTTTCGTTCATTTTCAATAATATCAAGATCACGCCAAAACAAATCAAGCTATTTCAATGATAATACCCGGTACACTTTGATTTTATATTTTATATATATATATTTTTTTCAAACACAGTATAGATCATTCTTGGACATCCACATGTATAACCAAGCATTTAATATTATACAGCACAGAAATATTAGTATTCAAATTGTACAAACCATATATATATAAACACCATTATACTTTGTGTATCAAACTGTTACAAAAATACATACAATTTTAAATTCAGCTCCTAAAACTTCTAAACCTACATTATGTACATAGCCGCTTTCGCCAAATGTTTTGACAAACATTTAGCGATCACAAACGTTCGCCAAACATTTACGAAAATGTTTAACAAATGTTTGGCCCCTTATCTGTTTTCCGTTTATAAACTGTTTGTCTATAAATGTTTGACAAACATTGTGATCGGCATGTTTGGCAACTTGAACAATAAATACGTTTTGTTAATAATTTGTAGAAATGTATACAATTTGTTTGAAAGTAATTTTTTTGAACATTTATCTTGTGTTTTGTCAAGAAAATCATCAAATTGATGTTAGTAAATTTTCATCAAACATTTTTGACTAAAAATTGCATTTTAAGTTTGACTAAAAATCACATTTTTTGACCAAGAATCACATTTTAGATAAAAATAACCCAAAATCTATTTTTGACCATGAATCACACTTTTAACAAAAAAAATCAGTTTGGACAACAAAAAACTCATATTTATGGCTAAAAATCAAGTTAAACATCAATTTCAAAATGTTTGGTAAACATTTTGCTCTTTAAACATTAGTGTGTGGCTCCTTATCTGTTTATAATCCGTTTGGTGAAAACAGCTGTGTACTTGTGAATACCAGAGGAATATTGAATACTGAAACTAACATTTTTAATCGTTAAATTAGTGTGTGGGTCCGTTTATAATCCGTTTGACTATAAACGTTTGGCTGTGTACTTGTGAATACCAGAGCAATATCTGATATTGAATACTGAAATTGTAACATTTTTAATTGTTAAAAATTAATTATTAATTGGGACAAGTTTTCAACCTGACTGTCAGCATTGGTCAGTGCTTAGAGAAGATATCTGACCCTTCCCAGAATCCTTAGCAACATGACGCATCACCTCATTACATCAAATGACACTTTGTACAGAAAACTGAAATGGGAGAAATGCATTGTGGGAAGCGTAAGCTATATTCTCTGGTCAGTTCTCATTTATTTGTTATCCTGAATTTTTACATCAGTTGCCAATACTTTAACCCTAACACCCATAGATACCACAAAATACCATGATGAAAACCAATGCGCTTTGCGTGAATCCCAGGGTCTGCGATGACACAATCACCTGGCCTAAGTGCTATATTCTCATGGAATCGCTGCCCGGGGCAGCATTACCTGTGTGGCTACCGGTCGGTGATTGTGTGCTTGGCATGCGGGGGTCTAAGGTTCGAATCCCAGGGGTGCCAAGTGACTTCTTACTTCATTTTCTCTCCTTTTTCGTTTCTTCTTTAACTTCTGATAGCAAAAAGCAGGGTTGGGTGTTAGGGTTATTAGCTTTTACCGTAATTACCATATCATCAAATTCTATGAGGACATATTTAAACTTAATTGTTTCAACTTATCATAGCATTACAAGCATGGCAAATATCAATGTCATAAAGACTACCAAGATGTTAAGTTGAAGCGGCATGGTACTGTTGCATTCATTCTCAGCACAGAAGTAGCCACAAATTCTCAGATAGCCACCTCTTGCATCTTCCCATTGGATGCAACCATCACCAGTATTTGCACCACATCCACGCTGGAGGGAAACCAAAAACCGTCCTGTCCTGTCTCCAAGGAATGCTGGCCATTTCTGTTTATATAATATAGGGAAAAGAAAAAAGTATCTGAAAATGTATTTCTAAATAATCTTCGGGTGTATTTATACTGATAGATCAGAACAATATAGGGTATTCCATGATGGATCCTGAGATTTTACGCCATGGTGACAGCTAACTTGGGCAATCGATTATATATGTGAGATGTACGAAGTTTTACAACATTTTAACATTTTGAAAATCACTTTGAAAGGTCTACTTTTAATTGACACAAGAATTGCTGAACATTAATGGTAAGTTTATATTCTATGCCCATTACGAATCACAAAAAAAAAAATGTTTTTCCCAATATCAATTTCTTGATAAATTAGCAATTGACATCCTGTAATATGACAAATTGTCATAAGGCATCTGAAAAAAAGTCTAAGGGAGGACGGACCTTTCAATTATGGTTGGACAATAAGGGCATTTACATGGTGAATGGTTCTAAAAATTACCAACATGTAGACAATATTGCGCTTTTCTTATACTTGCAAAACACAAAATCTGGGTTGGTCAGGGCCATAGAGCAGGGTGCTGGTGTTTTTTTGTAGCCTGACAGAAATCTGATTAAAGAAAATGCATCGTTAATATAAAAATGGAATGAAAGTGGGAGTGCAATAATTATGTGTACCCCCAGAGGTTAATTATTGGGACCAAACATTTTTGGCAAGACTAAAAATACAGAGGCCAAGCATTTTTTAGCAGGTAAAAAGGAAGGTCAAGTGATTTTGCCACAGATTTTTGAGGTACTTTTTGGGCCCCACACATATGTGAGCTTATGTTATCACCAAGATGGTTTGGTGGTTGGCTGCCTGCTTGGTTGGTTGGTTGCCAAGAATGCCTGCCCGCTGCCTGGTTGGCTGTCCGTCCGGCGGAAGCAAAACCATTAATCCACTGTGCGGTTTAAACGCAATAACCAATCTAATGCTGCCCTCGCGAAGTAAACAATGCAGACGACGCTTATGCATCGTTGTTAACAGTGATGAACAGTGAAACATGAATGAATCCTTTGCCAAACATTTTGCCAAGAATCAGCTATGCTATGCTTTTCATATTTTTCTTGATTTGCAATTCTGTAGTCTTGCAAATGTGTCTCAACTAGCTTCATGGTTTGTATTATATGTGTCAATTTTACAATTATTGAGCTCAAGCGTGTAGATATTTAGACCCAGTGGCCCGAATGGCCCTTGGCTTATTCAAACAACCTATTGACTAACTTGAGGTGCCACTCCCCCTGGGACCCCTCCCAGGACCCCTCCCAGGACCCCTTTCCCCATTCTTACCCCACAATATTGATTTTCTGAGCACGTTTCAGTGCTGATCATTTCACCATCAAATGGGTCGCCACATCGTGGATTGTGCACTGGTGCTCCATCACTGACGTTGTAAATGCAGTTATAGCATGAAAGTGCATCAACTTCACTGAAAGCTGGAAATATAAAATGGGATAAAAATAGTTAAAAACAAAGCTTTATTTTATTTTATTAAAATAACAGTGGCAGATCCAGGAGGTGTACAATCATGTTAGGGGCTGTGCAATAATTATTAGCCCCAGGGGTAAAATTTCCAAATGGCTCACCAAAATCGCTTGCCCCCCCTCTCTCGGCCTGCCAAAAATCGCTTGCCCCCCCCCTCTCGGCCCGCCAAAAATTCTTTGCCCCCCCCCCTTGCCCATGCCAAATTTTTGGAATCCCAATTTACAAACCTTAAATGGTCTATATACCTGTTGCGAGCGCAGCGAGCAGGAAAATATGCATATTTAAGCGTTTCCGTACTGTTTTCCTTAAGCCTTTTTTGAGCGTTTTATTTAAAAGTCGCCCCATGAATGTGTGCCAAAAATCGCTTGCCCCCCCCTCTCGGCTTGCCAAAAATTGCTTGCCCCCCCCCTTTTGGCTCGCTAAAAATTTCTTGTCCCCCCCCCCAAATTTTACCCTTCCCCAGGGCTCATAATTATTGCACAGCCCTTATAGTGCATCATTCACAGCATCAAGTGCACTACCTACAAGCAGCGAGAAGAAGAATTTGGGAATATATTTTGATGAATTATAAGCAAATAAGGCCTATCATATAGCATGACATGACATGACATTGACTGACCATTACAGGGGGACAAATAAGCTTGCCAGTAAATAAACGGAATCTGCCCTCTAAAATATAATTCTAATGTAGGCCTACACCTACATACTGCCCGTATGCAGGATTTAGTTTGGTGGGTGAGGGACTTCCAAAAAGTGGACCATTTACATCCACTGAATAGTGCGATTGAGCAATATTTTTGTAAAAAGTGGACCTAAATCAAAATAGCCCTTTTAGACTGCTTTGTCACCAAAAAGTGTCCCTTTTGTCAAATTTTCTTTCAGTTTTGGACATTTTTATAGGATAAAAATTTAGCAAAAAGTGATCCTTTGTGGATTTGGGATACATTATGTACCTAATGCGTCTCTCTTCCAGTGGCGGGGGAGGAGGGGAAAAAGAAAAAAAAATTCAGGGGAATTGACAAATTTTGCATGCAAAATTGCTGCAAAAAGTGGAAATTTACGTAATTTTGGGCCTTAAAAGTGGGGGAGGGGGGCTCCTTATGATTTCAACATTTTCCTTCAAATGCTAAACATTCTCTACAATTGTCAAAATTCCAGGCTTGGAAGGCAGTCGTATAGCCAAGGGAGCCAGCACCCCCCCTATGGAAAGCTGGCCACTGTGATATTTGAGATATTTTTGTAATTTTTAACTCATTTTGCCCCCCCCAAGTTGCCTTTCTCCTTTGCCCTCCTACAAACAATTCTTAACTACCTTACTGCATGTTTGGAAGTTTGTTCACTTACCTATGACAAGCAGAAATGTGATAACAGCAAGAAGGTACTTCATCCTGATTTAATTGTCTAGTACTGCAAACAAACAAACAAACAAACAAAATACTTGCTTATTCTCCATCAAATAATGTTGTAAAAAAAAACAAGAAACACAGAACTGACACACTGTGATAGTACATAATCACACAAATATTAAGGCCACACATTTTAACCATCAAGTGAAGAAACACATTTTCCGCAGCTCATCATATCAATACCAGCCATTTTTAATAATAACAGCTCGCGTGGGGTAGCCGGCTGGGGAGGGAAGGCATGTGCTACAACACATGGGTCGCATTTATAGCCAATTTTGGTATATCAATGACTCTTTTTAGCTTCAAGTTCATTTTTGGCATAGTGGGTCATTTTTCACAACTCTCTGACAAATAATCCAATTCTAGCCAAATTGTTTCTAAAGGCACCACAATTTTTACACTAAATGTACCATATTTGTTCCATTAACCGCCCAGGGCACTTAAAGTCATTTTGAGAGGATGCTTATTTTATATATTGTTTACATAATTACATAGTAAAAAATTGCCCAAAATATGGATTGTAGGCCTATCATACAAAGTTACACTGTGGAAAATTCTAAGACATGACAGATTAAAAAGGTAACCCAAATGACAGATTACATACCCACGAAAATGGTGATCATTGGCAATTTAGCGAAATCAAGTATAGGCCTACTAGCAAAATATTATAGCTTTACAGTATATGATTTAGGTCCAATTTTAATTTGTTATTCTTTTGCATCTGTGCATATTTACCTGTTAGCCCTGGCCAGGTCCTGCCCCCCCCCCCACACTCCCTGGGGCCTGCCGCTGTCATAAATAAAGTGTCACATCATTTGGACCAATTTAACATTTTAAAAGCCACAGTGCAGAATTTGCTCCACGGTTTACGGGAAACTTAGAATCGACTTTCATTGGCCTTATCCATATACGTGGGGGGGTGTCTGGGGGATGCGCCCCCTCAGTATCTTACTATAAAATAGGGGAATGTTGTATGTATCTATCTATGTATGTATCGTGTATAAAGGCTCCGTCAGTTTCGATCCAAATGTCGCCAAATTCATACGGGAGATCGAGGAATTTACCGAAACGGTTATGTGAAAATTTGGTTAAAAATGATTAAGAATTGGCTGCAAAAACAGTGAAAATATGAGTAAAAACGGGTTTTGTTATGAAAATTGGTTACCAGCCCACGCGTCACTGCAGCTGGCCGGCAGGCCAGCGTCGGCGCCAGCGGCGTGTATGCGATTACGCTTGCGCAGAACGGCGCAGAGCCACACACGACTTGCGAGCCAGAGACCAGTGGATATGATAATACGGAAAGAAGGACAAATAAAGGACAAAAAGGTGGGGCAAATTGTCCCAGGATACATACTTTTCAAAGTTTTAAAGGGTTCTCTTTATACATTTATGGACCTCCAAACATCGTCTTTCACGCTATGGACACATTTTTACGCTGACCCCCTAAATTTCAAATTGATGCCACGGGAAAACGAAATAGAGTAGAAAGCTCAAATTTTCAGGATTTTACTTCTCACCAATATCTAGAACCACACAGAAAAAGAAAAAAAATTGAAGAGGTGCTGCGGTGCACATCCCTGGAGTTGACATGGAATGGGCCAAGGGGTTATATTTTTTACCAACAAAATGTGCATTCAGGAAGTTTATTTATTTTGGTTTTTAAATCAAGGCAACACTTCCAAGTATAACAAGACTTTTTGAGCAGTGTTCCCAGCAAACATTTTTGACATCATTCGCTAAAGGTTAGAAAAGGTTGCCAGAAAACGCTTTATATGTCGGGTTACAAATGTATACAAAGGGTACATGTACGAGGGGGTATCCAAAAGTTTTGACAATCAGAAGTGAAGGAGCTAGATCGATGTAATTTTGTCAGTGTAATCACTGGTCCTTATGTACATTATGGTCCAAAATGGTCTCATAAGTATGTATGTAAGTATGTAAGAGGTACTGAAAATGTGGATTTCTGATATTATTAATGCCAGTGTACCAGAATCAGATGAGAATGCAATTCAAATTTTACAATATTTTTCCAAAATGAAACTGAGAATTTTTTTGTATAAAACATGTAGCCAGAGCCGAGGTTGTAATCTCAACTTTTTTTGAGAAAAGTGGGGGATTGATGTGGATCATGAAATCATAATGCCCTATATTAAAAAGGCATTTTGTGATCCACAGCATCATCCCCACTTTTCTCAAAAAAATTGAGATTTTTATATCACTGGAAACCTCTGGCTACACAATGTTTATGTACAAAATATTTCTTGCAGATTAATTCGTTTTGCAAAGACATAATTATCGTGAAATTTGAATTTCATTCTGGTATACCAGAACGAAATTACAACACATTGTCTACGGAGTACGGTAGTGTAATACACACAATCATGCATAATAACTCGCAAACGCAAAATCGGAATCAACTGAAATTTTGGGAATAAGCTTTTTTCGTGGATATCTACTGAAAAATGCTATAAAAAGAGGATGCTAGGATCACGAAATACTCCTTTAATGCACTATGCCATATACATTTATACCTGATGCTGTAAGCTTACAACTTGAGTTACATTCTTCATGCATTGACTTAACAAATATGCTTAGTTAGTATTTTGCCTAAGTCATGAAGTTGAAGGCTTATTAATATTTTGATTTAAACACCTACCTTCAGCTTGGAGATTTTGACTTTTCCTGCAGTTCACGAGCCACGTTACTGTAAGCTAAAAACTTTAAGGGAGTATTTTGTGACATCGACACTATAATCAGTTTGACTAGCTGCTTGGTCTGAGTGAGTGACTCATGGATCAATGAGATGTAAATGGATCAATCAATCACATGATGACCAAGACTCGGCTTCAGTGGAGATACTACAGGGTTGCCAAAAACAAATTCAGCCCGATTCACGGGTTCCAACTATAAACGAAAAGTCGCCAAGTTTTCTCTTTTAAACCATAGGATTATGGGCTGGAAACTATTGGAAGTCGCGCGAGCCAATGTTGAAAAGTCACCCAATTTATGGACTATCATGGGACAGGACTGCAGCCTCAGGACATTTTAAAAGTCGCGGGGAAAATCTTCAAAAGTCGCCCAATTGTGCTACCAAGTCACGGATTTGGCAACTCTGGACATTTACAGTAAAAATTATTTTGAGAGTAAAATGACAATAAGTACCCTAATCAATTCACGCTCTTCAAAAGATAGACGTCATTCACTCCACATAATTGATCCAGTGGCATTGAGACGGGCATTGAGAAGTAGTGAAGCAGACTAAAGCTTTAGAATGTGTATTTCCTGACAAATCATGTGATTTAGGCCTTACCCTAATCACATGATTTTTTTTACAAAAAAAACCCTTTTATTTTATTTTTCTATTTTTCATTTTTGATCAATGTAAGCTAAGCTAATTTCTTTGTTGAATTGACTGTTTTAGGTTATTTCTAATAGTTCTACAACTCAAGTTTGGATACCTCTATCACTAATAACTTGGGAAATAAAACATTTTGGTAACCCATCTCGGCAGGGGGGGGGGTGCCTGAGGGTGCCTTTTCCCTCTTTGGTGTCAGGAAATTTTGCAAAAAATAGGTCAAAAACGCCCATTTTTCCCAGTATCTGATCATATTTTTTTACTTCATCTGCCATGTACGACCTTATAATATGAAATTGGTTTATTTTTTTCAAACCTGATTTTTTTTTGCATATTTGTAATGTTTACACAAGTCCCAACTTGCACCTAAATGGAATCGGCCAAAATTGTCGTCTTTGTAGGTCAACAGAGCAAAGTTCGACATATTATCATAATTTAAAAATTATGATAATTTAAAAATTATGATAATATGTCCTCCCATAGAACTGCATGTTAAATGGCCAAAATAACCAGTGGGGTTTCTTTCACTTTACCTTATTATTTCAACTTAAAATGGACATCAACCCTTCCTGTCAGTTATTACTAATATTATTTCAACATTTTGAATAAAGAATAACAAAATAAAAATTTAACGGAAATTGTACTTTAAGGCTTTAATCCGCGATGTTATAAGGCCCGCCGATTACGAGCTGATCAAAGTATAGATCAAAGGTTTTTTTTTTAAATGCTGGGGGAAGAAATTCAAAACAATTTTTCATTTTATTGGGTGAAGATGTTGAAGGTGACATTATAAAGTCATGATCTTATATTCATAACCTCATTAATATATGTGAAGCCTGTGATCCAAATCAAAAGAAATTGATTGCCTGACCCGCACTAATTGTGTGGTCATTAATAACTCATGACTCCTGCATAGATTAATCAACACGCAGACTGGAATTTTCCATGTCTGTGCCCTCTGAACATACTCGAATTCAGCTGATGCTGAGTTCAGACCTGGCGACATTGCTCATCTTTGATTTTACCAAATTTTTCTTTGAAATTTTCACATGTAAAAACATGTTTTGATTTTTTGTAAACACCTGATACTATATATATCGTCAGCCTGCTACGCTAACATGTTTCTCATTTACAATTTTGATTTTCTGAGTAATAAACCCATAATTAATCAAATTTCCAGCCGCATTTTTCATTCACTTGTGGAATACATCTCTTCTTGTAAATGAGAAACATGGAAGAATGACTTGGGCAATTAGCGTAGCAGGCTGACGATATGTAGGATTGTGCATATATTTATAAGGTCTATGATATGTCTAACATTCCACTGGTCTATTTTAACTTATCAATGGGGTAAAGCAGTTCTTGGAATAAAAAAAAAATCTTGATTTAAAAAAAAAAAATTAAAATTTTTTTTAAAAATCATTAACCCTGATAAAATGGCATGTTAAACGGGCAAATAAACTTTACCTTGTTAGTTCAGCTTAAAATGGACAGAAACCCTTCCCTCTAGTTACTACTAAAACAGCCATGCAGAAAAGAATGAACTCAAACTGCATGCATAATTACTACTTGTGGCCCCACAAATTTCGTATAAAAGAGTTTTCACTGTACATGTATCAATGCACATGCGAGTCCTGCTGGGGGAGGGGGAATCATACATGATGGGGGGAAACAGGCCCGATGGGGGGCACAAACCATTAAGTCATTGCTCCAAGCAGATCATGAACAGGGGAGAAGAGTCAGTGAAAATAGTCCCTTACATTTCACATGTATGAGGTATTTTTGGATATAAAATGGGAGATGATGCACAAGGGGACAGGGTAGGGGGTAGGTATGATGCATGGGGGGGGGGGAGGTGACATCCCTTTTGTTATATGCGACTTCTTTTGTGAGTATTATTATAATGTGAGCATAGAAAGCAGGACATGTGGCATAATACATTTTTAATTTGGCCTGCCAAAATTTGCTTGCACCCTGGCCAAGATATTCTTGCACCCCCGTCCCCTGAGCTCATGAAAGCCATATTATAACATTTCCATAAGAAATAGAATTAGTTTTTTTGTTTTCACTGTCAGATATGTAGGGGTGTGATTTTTGGTAATTTTGTGCCCGGTACCATGATTTTTCAAGCGGTAACTGGTACCCAAATTGCAAAAAAAAAAAAAAAATTTAAATTTTGTTTTCAATTTTTTTTTTGGTTTTGTGTCTCTGGACCTAGACCTAAATGCTAGGATCATGGTTGACCTAAAAAAAATTTTTTAATTGATTTTGCACATTGTTTTGTGTTTAATCTGAAAATTGATACATAGTTTATGTCATTTATTAATGATATCAAAATGCATTCAAATTCAATGCATTTTGATATCATTAATAGAGTATGACATGAAAACTATGTATCAATTTTCAGATTAAAAACACAAAACAATGTGCAAAATTCAATTTTATTTTTAGGTCAACCATGATCCTAGCATTTAGGTCTAGGTCCAGAGACACTACAAAACCGAAAAAAATTTGGAAAAATAAAAATAAAAATAGGATTATCGGGCGGGACTCGAATTCCCGGGACTCACTCACACCCTTACAGATATGTCCCCTTTTAATTTGGGGCCAAACAGACAAGACAATACAAAGAATATCGCTATTTAATACCAGCGATTATGCCAGCCACTCATTTGAACGCTGAGTTGTGTCGGCTCTTTTGATTTGTCACGACTGCCCACACGCCATGTAATGCATTGTGTTATGTACAACATGTATGCATTTGACTAATATTTCCTTAGTTATAATAAAACAAAGGTTCCTGCGGTTTATTCAAAATCTTGAATTTCAACAAAACTACAGCACATATGTCTTTGATTTTGATATCAATCTTGTGTAAAAAAAAAATTCTGAAAAATATTGAGGGCGTCCTCATCAGCAAATGTTGTAATATGGCTTTGATATTCCATAACCCCATAGTAACATTCACATAATGATACCATACTATGACACACTAAAAATAAAGCAAAATAACACAATAATTTGATTATAAGATATGAGGCATTTCTTATTTTGCTTTTTACATATATATATATACATATATATATACTTTCATAATATATCTTTCTTATTAATATTTGACTAAGTATTATGCCATATTTCATTTCAATGAATTATGCTAACTAGCTAGCTAACTAATATAATAATAACAGCACAAGAAATGAGTATATTCCGCTACAGCCCCAATATAAATATCAATAACAATTCATTGATTTCAAAATACAATCAGACCTGGATGGAAGTCAGAAAGATTTTGCATAAGTTGAAACACTGAGGGTGTTCTATAGTTTGTTCTGCTTATAATTGGCACAAAAAAAAGGCGCAGTTTATATGCGAAATGCTGGCGCGCTTGTTGGGACTTTATTGAATAATTTTCACCAATTTTAAGCCGAACAGACTATATCTCCTGACACAGGACATATCTACAATATAGACTTTGTTATAGGCCCTCCCTGCTTACACTAGAAAAAAAAATTGATTTTAACCCGGGGGCACTCATGTATAAAAGTTGTAAGCATCCGCATGGATTGACTTTCAAAAATGACCCTATACTAGGATGGCGAAAATGTGTTGGCCCTGGAGATTAAAACTCGGGACAGGCAAGAGAAACTGCTGGTAGCGCAAAGTATTGTGAATTGTGAGAATTGCAGCACTATTTTGCTTGGAAAATTTTTTCAGTATGAATACCATAATAATACAACAAATAAATAAGTGCCCCTTAATGTAACTTATTGGCGGTAATTAGGTCAAAAAATACATGTTGCAATTGACAACTGCATTAATATTGTTTTGTAGGGGTCGCACACATATATCGAAATTGAACTCAACAACTTAAGACATGAGTGAATGTTCTTAGTCATCCAGATTAAGACTTAAGATATATACCATAAGATATAAGATTATATGTGGTGTGATCAAGCAAAATCAGTCTGAAATCGGACATATTCAATTTTCAGTTTCTTATAGGATTGTAAATAGTATTTGCAAAGCTATATTTTCCAGAAAACCCCATTGAATTTGGACACCCAGTTCCAAAAGAAGTAAGAAGAATTTCCAAAACAATAACAGGAAACAAAATGAAATACTTCCTTTGTTTGGCTATATCTCAAAATCAATATTTCTGACTTCTGACTGATTTTGCATGATCACATCACATATATCCTCTCTACATTTTGACCAATAATTGGTAGAACAAACGGGTTACATTAAAAGGTCAAGATATGATTCTGTGGCCATTTTATAGAGACTAAACCAATCTGTTAATTAACCAAAGTTCAGACCTGAAACTTTTCCTCTTTTAGCTGATTTCCTCCTTTTTATTCCTTACACATTATTTGTTATTTTCAGCCCAATTTGAGCTTTTTAAACATGATTTTGCAATATTTCCCTCTTTTTTAAAAGCATTTTCCTCTTTTTACACAAATGGGCAGTTTCAGGTCTGCAAGTTAATTATCAACTCTAAAGCTAAAATAAAGATTGATGGCAAGCTAAAATAAAGATTGATGGCAAGCCTGCATGAAATGATCAGATCCTTTACATACTCATTAGACTCCCTACTCCCTTCCACCATTAAAGTTGTGATATGAGAAGTTAAAAAAAACGTTTATGGGTTATATGCAAGTCAGATGGCTCTTGGGTAGCATAACCAGCAGGAGGGGCAAAAATGAAAGAGAAGATTGCCCCCCCAACAACAAAAATTACAGAGAAAATCAGAGAAAAAGGCAAAGAAATAGAAAAAGGCAAAGAACCTGTTTCCCACCAAAATTCACTCCAATCATGGGCCAAAATAGTTTAAAATACCAATTTTTTGCATGATTGTCCCAATAAAGTCCTGTTTTGGAAGCTCAAAGACTTTTCTAAACAGTCTCTCTAAAATGGTACATATAATACCGGGTCAAAATGATGAACCGGGAATTTTACCCCCCAAAAAATTCGATTCCCCCCCTCCCCCGACTGACCAAGAAAGTTGGCTACACCCCTGGAAAACTCACAAAGATCATTTCAAGACAAAAAAGGTTTTCCTGACACAGTAATTGTTCCTTACAAGTTGACAAGGTACATAATATCATGTTATAAACTTACAGCAAAAGTTTAAAAGGTGTTCCTTTATATATTGGATTATATCCTAAACGGATGTTCCTAGAATTGCTTTTGTAGAATATTACTGAGAGGGAATATCACAGATTTTCTATGCCTAAAGTAAGTCAATTTTGTAATTCTTCCATGATATTTGTTGTGCATTCAACCTATACAAGTGTGAATGCAGAAGTGATTAATATTAACAATCACACTGATAGTCATCACATCAATAGTCATGACAACAAGACAGCTGACCCATTTGTCATCAGGGGTGGAGATCTCGTCTCTTCTACGCAATCAATAATCACCACTGAGCACATACCCGGACCACAGAGTAATTAAAACATACTTCATATCCTCCTCCCCAATGATTGACAGGCATAATTAGGTGAATTTGATCATAATGGCTTGTGCTTATTTCCCAAAACATAATAACTTGTTATAGTGGTATTGACCATCAACTACTCACATCCATAAGTTAATGGTTTCTTATTGCACACCATTACTTTATAGATGAATCCAACATGCCAAGTGATGGTCAGAAGAATTCATTTGGCCATTATTGGGTCCCATCCGCCCCAAACAGTTGCCTGGTGCTGTGACTGCCCAATTGGGTGGATTAAAGCTGCTTGAAAATCAATTTTGTCATTCTTTTGTCTATGTGTAACACAAGTGATGGAATACGGTATAAAACCCCTGCCAAGGCTGCATCATTTCACATTTCAAGTGGGATGGGTCCCAGCTATGGCTGTCATTGAGATGTAGGAATGTGTGAAATTGGATTCGTCTATATTAGTGTATGCATACTATTCTCTCACCAGCATTTTGGATATCAGATTGCTTCCACATTTGTCATTTGGCAACACGTTAATGCCTGTTCTAAAAATGTCAAAATTTGATGAATTGGAAGAAATTCTGGTTTAGCCGATCACTGAGTGTCCATTAATCTCTGTTCGCAATGTGACAGCAGTAGACACTGTGAATTTTTACACTGAAAATGACAGAGTACACTGAAAATTATTAGAACAAAGAAAAAGTAACACTGAAATTGTTTTTAGGTGTTTCCATGTATTTTTCAGTGGTAATCAAGTGGCTACTGTCTTTTATAATGACCAAAGATCCAGGGCAGACTGGGCAGTTATTTCAATACCCGAGTCAACTGCAGACGACAAGTTTCATTTTTTTAATTCAAAAATTTCAGAATTGTAAATTTTCATGACCATATTTGGAATGAGCATGAAAAATGCATTAAAATAAGTACAAACAAGCCTAGTATTGGTTCAGTGGTTCTTAAGATCTTAAAATATCTTAAAACCTGGGACTTTTTATGTTGAAGCCTATGGCTAGCTCACAGAGCATTAACTATAGTTCATTCACTTACTGGTTTTACAGTTGTGAGCACAAAAAAAATACAGTTGTAACTGTGTTATAGACTACTGCATACTCTTTTCCAATATACCAATCCAACCAAATGGTACGAGCAAGACAAATGAACTCACTCGGTCAATTTCTACAGAATTAAGACCCAGTTGATTAACCCCATGAGAACTACCTGCCGATTGGCCAAAAAAAGTTTTCATTATCAATTGGACCAATCAGCAACATTGTTAGAATAATTTTACCACACAAAAAAATTGGGGTGAATTATTTGCAAATCTCCATTCTGATTGGTGATTAAAGTTAAGATATCATGTAATTGACCAATCAGAAGCAATGTTAGATCGGCAGGTAGTGCTCAGGGGGTTAAGACAAAGTTGATTAATACTGTGCTTAGAAAATCTATGATTATACCCTAGTGAAGTGAGAGGTTAGTCTCATAATAACCTCTCATAGAAAAGTAGATAAGCTTGAGCGCTCAGTACTTTGGACTCTTGGGATTCAGTTGCATGAGTGTCACTTATATAGTACCACTTGCCCTCCGGTGGGTTGACCTTTTGACCTTGCGGCTTCACGATGGCGGAATAATCACCCGAGGCAGTGGCAGCTGCAAATGAGTTGGATAGATTATGGGTGTGGTGATTAGCTGTATTATTGGAGGATTCATGTGCGTTATGGTTAAGTCCATTGGGAAGGTGATTTGAGATGGATCCATTAGGAATATTTGTGGTTGTCGTCTCTTGCTGCCAAGATTTCTTCCGCTGCGGCCTGACGGTGTTCAAGCTTTGCGGTATACTTAGCGCAAATCTGCGAAGTGCTTCGCTTGGGTGGCGTGCTTTGACAAATGCGTGTAATGACCAAATTGAAGGCGCCCACTGTGCTCCATAACGCCGCACAAAGCATACTTCACAGAGTTATCATCATCTGCATATCGCTGTTGTAACAATAACAAAAAAAGAGCAACATGTTAGTAACAACTTTAACAGCAAATTAACATCTTTATTACCAAGTCTGGAAGTACACTTAGACAAAAAAACAACAAGTTGTATTACCCTTTCCCGAGCAACCCGATAATCTAGAGTCACATACAATTGTTCCGCATATTAAAAAAATTTAAAAAACACTGACCAACCGAATTCTGATTTTTGAGCTGCAAGGGCAATACAACTTTTTTTTGGCCTTACTAGAATATTCTACATAATATACTACATACAATATTCTACATCCTACACCCAACGTGAATTTCTGAGGTGGTTACAGAATGCATCCAACCTCACTTGAGCATGCAGTAAGATGAGGTGAAGTTCCACTCATAACAGCTTGGTCTGGAATCAAGTTTCAATGATTTTGTATTTTCTCTTATTCTGTTATTTCACACAAAATGTCTGCTATTTTTGTACATACTCTTTTTGTCTTTAAGGGTATTTTGTTATTTTAGCATCCTCTTTGTACGGTATAATTCAATAGATATCACTACAAGGTAGCCGAGGTGTGTTTTTGTTGTTTTTCTTTCAGGGAGGTTGGGGTTTATGTATCAAAAAAATGTTGATATTATACAAACCTTGCATCCTGTGGAACAGAACGGTGCCAAATCCAAGACAAGCGGGAAGTCAATGTGCCTGGTAATCTTACGCAGTGTATAGCCAACCTGCTGGAATCGCTTCAAGTGTAGGGTAAGAACTGCTGGTGGCTGGTGAATCAACAACTGCTTGCTAGCATCCGTGTAGAAAACCTTGGGCTTCTTCTTATCGTCTGCTGTGAATACAATCATGTCAGGTTTCATTAATAAATTCAATGGGCTGTCCAAATTGAAATCCATACACCTGCTATGGAAGACATGACCTTAATCTTCCACACAGGGCGTGTGAATTTCAATTGGGGTTACCTAAATGGGTGACTCCATTTAAAATCTACATCCCCCCCTATGTGGGAGATTAAGGTCATGATTTCCATAACAGGTGTCAACTGGAATGTCCCATTCTTGCATGTATAGTATAATCCTGCTAACAGCAACTCACACAATTAATGTACAGTTTGTACTTACTGCTTTCACATGCAAAGACTTCCCAGCTGTTTCCATCTGTACTTGAAGCGCCCACATGATTTGATATTGCTGAGATTAAAAGGTTGCCTGCCCACCCCTGATCTTAAAGTGTATTTCTTTGCTTAATATAGCCCATATTTTAACCACATAAATTCATATTATAGTACTTAAATTGAAAGAGGCTCTAAGCATTGATCTTTCTTAAAATGAGATGGAAAAAGTAATTTTTGCAACTTCTCACAAGATTCCACCTTGCAAGGTTAGCCCAATATCTTTGGCTTGCATGAATAAAATGTCAATGGATTGGTCTGTGTGCCTTGATGTGTGTTAGTAAATTGGGCTATTCCATTTCTAATCTAGACTACCCTGTGGAAGATTTTGGAAATATCTCGTTACAGGGGAGAATGAATACATTAGCAGCTCCAATTGAAACTGTCCCTCCCTCTGTGGAAGATTCAGGTTGAATTCTTTCTTAGAGGGTGTATGAAATTCAAATAGAGCTGCCTAATGTGTTCATTCCATCTGGAATTCATACTCCCCCTGTGGAAGGTATTTCCAAAATTTTCCACAGGGGTAGTGTGGAGTTTAAATCGAATAGCCCAAATTGCAACCTGCCTTAGTAATTAACTCTCTCTGCCTAGGTGTCAACTGCAGACAACAAGTTCCATATGTTTTTTACAAAAATTCCAAAAATTTTAGTACTGTACATTTTTGTGACCATATTTGGAATCAGCATGAAAAATGCATTTGAAATTTGACCCCAAGTGGTGCCAAAATCTTTGTTTAAAAAAAAAAAATCAAAATTATTTGATATCAGAAGAACATTCTTCGTATAGATGAGTTGACCTCAATGTTTATCAACTAAGGCAAGGGACCGGTATATATTTATGCTTGAGTGAACCCCATGCAACCACTACACTGTTCAATATAAACACAAGCTGTGAACAAAATATGATATGCGCGCATACTGCCAGGCAAAAAACAATGTAATTGTGATGATGCTTTACGATACTGCCAGGCATTGACGCAGAAGTCAACTCATCTATTCAGAATGGAATTCAATATGTCTGATGTGCTCTCATGTCCCACAAAAAATACTATCCAAACGTTCATACCACACCCCCTAATCAACTGTATAAATCATTCTGACCTCTCAAAGGAGTGTGGCCTTTCTTTTTGTGCTGTGTTTCCATTACTCACCTGTAGGTGTTCCCTGCTTCTTTGCACAGGTCTCACATCCAAACCTATTAGCCCCTGTCAGCCACTCTGGAGCTGTAAACTGACTCAGACAAGACTCCACGGAACACTCCATGTGTTTGGCAGAATACCGCGCCGTCAATGCCGTTGTCGCTTTGGTCCTTGGTGACGGAGGCGGCGATGTGGTACTGTTGTGATTCACAATTGCCGGGGCGCCCCCTGTTGCCACACTCAGCTTGTTAGCTTCTTTGTCAAGAGGTGGCGGTATGCTGGGCTTCGTAGGTGATTTTTGCTTGTCAAAATTGGCTAATTTTCCTTTTATAAAGTTTTTCTTCACCTGCTTATTGTGCATGTTGGAGTTCGATTCACCATCCGAGTCGCCGGCCCTTCGCATCCATGTGATTAAGCAATTCTTCTTTGCCCTCTGACCCTTCTCCTCCCCTAGCCTTGCATTAGTTTCCTCATCAGGGTCATTCTTATTTTTGTTGGTGTCGTCTTCTGTATTATTTCCCGACTCCTCACCATTTTCAAACTTTGCTGTGGTGATATATCTCTTCCCATGATCCCCTTCCTGAGCTTTTCCAGAGGGACTGCTAGACGAGGCAGTCGATTGTTCACTATTACTATCATCTAAACTCATACCAGCAAGCCTTTTACTTAATTCTTGTACTTTGGTACCTTTCTGTGCCTTGTGTCCAACTTTCTGGAACACAGCTTGAGTCCTCTCGTCATTGCTATTATTTTGACCTTTGACCCTACTAATCTCATCTCCAGTCACTTTATCATTTGGGGCACTGCCTCTCCTCAATTGCGCTGGTTCGCCACCAATCAGTGGGTTATCTAGTCTTGCTAACACATCAAATTTGTTAGAAACACCTGGACGATCAAATAGCGATGTTTCACTGTCTGCGTCATACATGTGTCCGTCACGCCGCCTTCCTTGCGGTCTTCGTTGTCAGAATGAACCGGTGTGTCCTGTTGGACAGCTGCTTCACTTGCCGCAGTGGTGGCGCTTGTTTGACCTGCCTCGCTTTGTTTTTCTTCTGGGTAAAAAGAACAAGAAACGAAACAAGTTTGGTTTATTTTTTTTTGTCTTTGCATATTTTTATTTTTAAGACAAGGATTCATAAGATTCAAACTGTCATTGAAAATAATAACATGATTGGGGCTCGAGCAAACTGACATATGAAAATATTGAGAGAGAAAAAAATCAGGACTCAGCAGGGATTGACCCCTGGATGGCGGATTACCGGTCCAGGATCTTATCACTGTACTACCTGAGTTCAAGCTGATGAGCTGATGTTTGCTAGGTTTATTGCATGATTTCACTCACCTTGCTCTCTTTCCTTGCCTTGTCTTTGGCTTTCTGTTGCTGATGTTTGCTAGGTTTATTATCTTTTGTTGACTCGCATTCCTCTGCTGCTTGTTTGTTGGTTACTTCAGCACTTTTCTCCAGTAATGAAGGTGCCTTTTCTGTGCTTTTGGTTGAATGCAAATTCTTTTTGTTTCCCTGCAGAAAGAAAGGAAAGCGAGTATACAGTGGTAAATAATCGCAAACTTTATTTCTAAAACAACAACAAAAATAGCCTTGTGGAAGGACAGCAGATTGGGCTATTCCAGTTACAATACATACACCCCTCGGTTACACTGTTTGTCAGGGGGTCAAACCCCCACCCTTTTTATTTTTCCGCCACGCTTTTTAGGTATACACCCTTTTTACCAAAAATTGAACCCCCACCCTTTTGTGACCAAAGCTTTCAACGTTGTAGTTGTCAAATTCGGAAGCTTCGTCGCTACCGCAATTAAATACTCACTTCCGGGTTCTCACAATCTGCACCCGCCATTGTCCATTTCAGATTCCGAATTGATGCAGAATTTATCCTCATCTAACAAACACTCATGATTTTATTCATCATCTGAAACATTTGCAACATTATATTGGCACAATTACTCGCCCCAAAAGGTCCCTGAACGAACTGTGCGTTGCTTTTTTCGAAGCCATTTTCATCATCAATTTTGTTTCATTCAGATGACAACAACACGCGTGAACTTCTGCACATGGCTGACATCCTGAATCGGTTCCAATTCATAAAATTCATGGCTCGTCGATTCTGCTATGGGTGACGTTTACGAGTTGAAAACATCAGCAAAATAATTACCGCTATTTTCATTCAAAATTTACAAATAAAATATGAATGTCTTTGAAGAGATCATCAAATTGCTTTATTATATATTTTTTTTCAATTGGTAGCTTTACCCACACGCTTAATATATTTCCCCCACGCTTTTTAGAAACCCACTCTTTATACAGCAAAATTTTAACCCCCACCCTTTTTACTGATTTTCGGAATTCCAAACCCCCACGCTGTAGAAAGCGTGCCGGACAAACAGTGGGTTATCCCCATCCCTTGTGTGGGAGATTAAGGTCATGTCTTTCATAGGGGTGTATGGATTATAATTGGAATAGCCCAATTTACAGCAGACGACACTGAATGGGTGACTCCATTTGAAATCTACACTCCCTGTGTGGAAGATTAAGGTCATGTCTTGCATAGGGAGTGTATGGATTATAACTGGAATAGCCCATTTTACAGCAGACGACACTAAATCTGTAACTCCATTTGAAATCTACACCCCTGTGTGTAAAATTAAGGTCATGTCTTTCATAGGGGGTGTATGGATTTCAACTGGAATAGCCCATTTTACAGCAGACGACACTAAATCGGTGACTCCATTTGAAGTCTACACCCCCCTGTGTGGAAGATTAAGACCATGTCTTGCATAGGGGGTGCATGGATTTTAACTGGAATAGCTTATTTTACAGCAGACAACACTAAATGGGTGACTTCATTTGAAATCTACACCCCTGTTTGGAAGATTAAGATCATGTCTTCCATAGGGGGTGTATGGATTTCAACTGGAATTGCCTATTACTTGCATGGAATATCACTGCAAAACCCAGGTTCTGGGTTAGTCCATGCTGAGGCAAAATAAAACTCAAAAAGTCTGCATTAAATAAAAACTTTGTGTGTGTTTGTGGTTGAACAGTAAGAATGCAAAGTGTGTTTCACCATCCTTATACGTAGGGGTGTGCTTGTTTGGTGAAGGTCCAGGGGTGATGGGAATGTGTTGGGGGGGGCTTGTGAATGTGTTTCCCATACCTTGGCTTCAACTATGGGCAAACCGAGGTCCAAGAATGGTTCCAGTACTTCCGATACGATATTGCATTCATGGCAACTGACAGGAGCGAGGATGGGGTGGGGGGGGTGGGTGTGGGGGGGTGTGTGGGGGTGTTGGAGCGTGTGTGTGTGTGTGGCTTCAACTATGGGTAAACTGAGGTCCAAGAATGGTTCCAGTACTTCTGATATGGTATTGCATTCATGACATCTGACATGGGTGAGGATGTGTATTGTGGGAGGGGTGTTGGGGCATGTGTGGGGGTGTGCTTGTGAATGTGTTTACCATACCTTGGCTTCAACTATGGGTAAACTGAGGTCCAAGAATGGTTCCAGTACTTCTGATATGGTATTGCATTCATGACATCTGACAGAGCTAATAAGGTGACCACCAAACACTGTATCTACAAAGGTGTGCTTACTCTTCTGTCCATAAGCTAGCAAATAAAGAAACATTGAGTATCGTTACTAGAAACACTAATTATATACACCTGGTTTACAATAAACACTGAGTATCATAAGTAGAAACATTTATTAAACACATCTAGTTTAGGGCACATAAAGTTAAAAAATTTGTTTCACGTCTGAACGTTTTTGGAAAAGTGAGGACGGAGGGAGGGAGGAGTTTTTGTTTGTTTGTTGCTAAATTGACAAAATACAGCAGTTTTGACATCAAATTGACATTGCTACCAGTTTTCAGCATCTGCCAGGAAAAGGATGGGCCCTTTTTTTTAATAAATTTAAGATTATGAAGGGTTAGACCATTTAAATTGAACAAAAACACTCGAAAGTGATTCATGCTGACAATAAACTTGTCTATCAGCATTAACATTTACTAATATTGGGCTATTCTACTTGAAATACACACACCCTTATGGAAGACATAGCTTTAATCTCCTTGTGAATTTCAAATTGGGTAACCTGACTAAGCGACTCCATTTGCGAGGCCATGTCTTCCGTAGGGGGTCTATAGATTATAACTGGAAGAGCCCAATGTAGAGGACTATGTTGATGGTGATGGTGATTACATCTTTTACCAGCAAATACAAAATACTATTTCTACTAACCTTTGATTTGTTTCCTGACATTATCTGGTACATTTTTAGATTTTTTGGGATTGTAATCAAATGCCGTTAGAATTCCCTCTTGCATACGCTGAAAAAAAACCACCAAAAAACAAATAAAGTTACAATAATGTTGTTAGTTTCTGTATATCATTATTCTTATTATTTCATTAGCTCAAAATATGCAAAAACAAGTGTAAAACCAGAATTCAGCTTATTATCATGGGTGCTTGGCAATACTGTATAGTGTTTTGCTTGCAGCAATAGTTTTCAGCAGAAATATTGATTAAAGGAGTCTTTTATGATTCTAGCATCTTTTTCTTATGACATTTTTCTGTAGATATCCACGAAAAAGGCTTATTCCTAACATTTCAGTTGATTCCGATTTTGTGTTTGCAAGTTATGCATGATTATGTGTATGAGACTGCTCCATAGGCCACTGTGTTGTAATATTGTTCTGTTAACCACAACGTAATACAAATTTGATGATAATTTTGCCAAGCAAATGAATCTGCAAGAAATTTTGTGCACATAAGCATTATGTGATAAGAGATTCCCGGTGGTATAAAAACCTTTTTTTTTTTATTTTGGGGAATGTTCAAATAGGGCTAACTCAAAATGTTTTTCATCATTGCAGGCAAAAAAGTAAACCACAAATTTCAAATCTCACCTTAATTTCTTCCGTTTTCATTCCTTCCATTAGGTATCTGAGGAGTTCATGGCTATCCTGTTGCTGATAACCTTTAAATCTTGGTGCTCTGAAACAAGTAATCAAACAAGATAATACATCAACACTTTGTTCCTTACTACTTAAAGTGACAAAACATAGTTTGAATCTGTTACTTGAGGCATGGAGATATGGATTTACAATTAGTATTAAGCGGGAGTGTCTGATTGAACAGTAGAGCTGTACACTGGAACATTACGAACATCAAATGAGTTATGACCACTTTGAGACACACAGCCCCTACCATACAATACCTCAAGGCCAAATTTGGGTAGCTTTGGGTCAAAGACTCGTACCATAACAACATCAAGGCCGAGTCTGGGCCCAGAAGTCACAAATGCATGAAGATTGAACCTGGCAAAAATGTGCAAATGGAACAGAGCTGAAAAACTTCATGTGAGCCAGAGACCTTAATGCTCTGCATGCAAGTCCTAGTTCTGAGATATTTTCTCAAAATATCACAGCTATCTCAAGAGCCTCTGAGCTAATATTAGGCTTGATTGTACTCATTTTAATGCATTTTTTATACCGATTCTAAATACGGTCATGAAAATGCAAAATTTTAAAAAAGTTTTAACTTGTCGTCTGCAGTCGACACCTGTGAGTTAAAATTGTCTAGTGTATCAAGACAGAAGCAATTCAAATTGTGAGAGACCAATGATCTAAATCAAACTGTTGTTGACTGACTTACTTTTGACAGATCTGGTTGAATAGCGCTCTAGGGTTGACATTATTCCCTTTGCTCTGTTTATTCATCTCATCTAGGAAGTTGACAAGCGATGCGGTCAGAGAACCAGCCGTAGGTAGGCTTACCTTACGTGGGAAGAGCTGCACAAACAAAACATACATTGATTGATTGATTGATTGATTGATTGAAGTTTCAACTGATTTATCCATTGTGGTTGATAAATTATTTTATATCACTCATACATAAATTCTAGAGAGTTCATTGGTTGATTGCCATTTATCATTTTAACAATTAGCCTCTCCGTGTGGTAGTTTTTACCATCGTAGTGCTACGCCGTACTGCACCCATGACCTATCACAATGTTACCTCTTTGCTCATAACTCTATCACCATACGTCTTAGATAGGGCAAACTATACTTTACTTTTGTTTTTAACAAAGTCAGAAGAATTTTGAACTTGATCACTGTGTAAGTAAAAGTTCAACCTTTTCCACCAAATCTATAAGTACTGCATCTCATATGACAAAGTTAACATGATTTGCACAATGGTTACAGAAATCTATTGGACTAACAATCCAACCAAATTCACCCGCTTTAGACAATCTAGATCCAATCATTTTTACCCAAATTGGGGCTAAATTGGGTAAATTTCAGCTGCATTTTAATATAAAACATGCAAAAATCTGCACCTTGAATTGACCGCACACTTCAAATGAGATAGAATTGTCAAAGGACACAGTGGCCCAGTGGTTACGGCCTTGGACTTATAATATGAGAGCTTGCTCGACGTGCGTGGGATCGAGTCCCCGTCCCACCACTGTGTTGCGTCCTTGGGCAAGGCGCTTTACGTCGCTTGCCTCACCCCACCCAGGTGTAATGGGAAGCTGTTAGTGGTAGTCACAGTCGTTGTACTGTCGAATCCTGCGCTATTTGTAGGCAGCAAACATGATTCCAACATATTCTAATGACGGTGAAATAAATGTAAAGCGCTTTGAGGCTGTTTACGGCATAAAAATTTATTTTAATTTTATTTTTAACCCAAAACTACTTACTGGTTGATTACACATGTCATCATCATCATCTTCTTCCTCCTCCTCTTCTTCCTCTCCTCCTCCTTCTCCTTCTCTCCTCTTGATGACTGCTCCTCCTCCATTCTCCAGTGACAGCTCCACCTGAGTGTCTTCAGGAATGGTCACTTCTCTTCCTGAATGGCATTTCTCCAGCAGCACACTTCTCAGGATGTGTGTTTGGGTGATGCTCTGTTGGCAAAGAGTGCAACAAATTAAACGCATTATAGAGTGGATTTCTCTTCAATTAGCATAATTACTGGTATGCCATTTAAAGGTGAGTAACCTGATTGACAGCTTCATCCCCTACTTCACGCCAACAAAATGCAGATTTTAGTATCAGGTGAAAGCTCATATTTTTCTCATTAACATATTGAAATTAGGCGTTCCAAATTGTTATATTTCTGAAGAAACCATCAAACTAGAGCGATAACCGCACCATAGCTGAACCATGTGGCTTCGGGTAGTATATTGTGGTAGGCCTATACCTACAATTGAAGCATTTTGAAAACTTGACCTTTGACCCCTTTATTGCCCCTTAATGACCTTAAATGAATTTTAAAATATTTGCAACATGTTTAGAATGTCATAAGAATCATTGCGTTTAGATTTCAGCTCAATCGGAGCATTTTGTACAACTTGACCTTTGACCCCTTTATGACCTTAAATGAATCTTAAAATGTTTTTCAAATATTTAGAATGTCATAAAGATCATTGCATATAAATTTCAGCCCAATTGGAGCATTTTGAAAAACTTGACCTTTGACCCCTTTAAGACTTTAAATGAATTTTAAAATATTTGCAACATGTTTAGAATGTCATAAGGATCATTGCATTTAAATTTCAGCTCAATTGGAGCATTTTGAACAACTTGACCTTTGACCCCTTAATGACCTTAAATAAATTTAAAAATATTGTAAACATGTTTAGAATGTCATAAGGATCATTGCATTTAAATTTCAGCTCAATCGGAGCATTTTTGCTTAAAATGACCTTTTTTGACCCCTGTGACCCCTGGATGACCTCTGACGTTTGGAAATACTTTTATTATATTCTTTATGTTTTCCTCTTTCATATGACACCACTCATGGGGTCATACCTTCGTGGCATTTAGAGATATGTCCATTTCAGACCAAATGGTTAGTTAGGGACCTAGGGAGCTAGTAACTTAGTAACCTAGTAACATACACAGTTATAGGCTGATACCATTTCATGGTTCAGCAAAAATGGCAGAATTAGTCTAAATTGTGGTATACCAGGTTTGAACCAATTCAACAGTTTTTTAATGATATCTTCGGAAATACACCAATTTGTAACTCTTATTTCAAAATGTTAATGAGAAAAATAGGATCTTTCATTTGATATCAGTTTATTACAGGATCATGATGGTTATCATTAAGACATTGGTAAGATTAGTATCTTTGAAAAGAGCAGTATTGCATTCAATCTGTGATTGCAGACATACACAGGTGATGAGTGCAACCTGCTTGTAGTGCAGGGCGTTCTATTCAAAAATTATATTCATCTATGCTATGGTAGTTAATCCGATTATTACAACACTTTGACAGCTAATACAGCAGTTACACAGTAGCATAACACAGATTTATGTGAACACACACACAATTTTTAACCTCATCAATCAATGAGTATATGCAGTCAAGTTAGCTCAATCGATAAGGCGTTCGACTATTGTGCGAGAGGTTGCTGGTTCGAACCCTGGCGGTGCCTAGTACGCTCTCGTGGAAAAATTGAGTTAGCATGAAATTCCCCTGAACAAGGAACTTAATGCTAATTGTCTCGTTGTAACCCGTACAAAACTCGGGGAGCTGATCCTGGTTGCGAAGGTTATTTGTGGAATGTCTAGGGTGTGCGCTCTTGAAGCAGCAAAGTCCCTGAATTATTGTTTAATGGTTTATGGAATGATGTGGGGCCATAGTGGTCAGCTACAACCTGTAAAGTGTGCTGAGGCTTGTGGATCAACGTCTAGGCGCTGTGCCTGTGCGTAGCGCACTATAAATCACTGCGCTTTTTTTTTATGTCCTATTATTAGGAGTGAAAAAGGAATGGTTGAATTTCAGTTGTTATTAGACTGAGCTTACCTGCATGACAGCATTGAAGAAACACGTATTGCCAAGATTGGTGAGTCCCTGCAATGAAAACATGTCATCTCTTAGCACATATTGTATACAATGCAGATTCTCAAACTTTATGAAATAAAGATTAATATATTTCAAACTACAATTAATCGGCCCTTATCAATTAAACAAGCGTTTGGCCTGAGGGCTGCCCACCTCAATTCCAGCACTGATTGCCAATAATCAAACCCATTTAAACTGATCCTGATCCAGAGTGAAATGATGTGTTCAGGGCTCCCGCTTCCTTCAAAAGCTCTGTGTCCGTTCGGATGCATAAATGTAAAACTGGGTCGGGAAATGTGCGTCCCGGATGTGTTGAATTCTATCTTACCTTGACCCTCTGTACATGTCCATCAGGTTTCACAGGGTTTGAAGAACTCTTGAACAGCCCTTTAGTAGGTGTTGACTCCCCTTCTGATTCTTGGTTCTTTTTACCTACAGGAAAATGACAAGAATAGATGAGTCCCATGTCTCAGTGCAAGAAGTGGGTAAGTGCAATAACAGGTCATATAAGCCCTTTCATAGTTCTGGAAATTTCGAAACTGTGCGTGCACAGAATCAACATCTGGGGTTTTTTTAGAGATCGTCTACACAATCTCCTCCATTGACAATGCATGTGATGAACCGCATCTGAAAGGGATTTCTCTGTGATTTTACTTTCAGTATTTTCACACTAGCAGTTTCTAGCTAGCTTGTCAATACTCTCCTTGTCTTATGCAAGTGTTCAGAGGACATCCAGATATGCAAAACACACATATGAAGTGTTTCTTATATATTACAAAGTTCACCCTCATTGAAATACTGCAGCGAGTCCTCAATGTTTATCAACAAGCATTACCCACAATGCCCTCTGACCTTAAATTACAATAGAGCATATAATGGGCACATGAACAGGTTTCCAGTCAACTAAGAAGTATGATGACAATGTTTTGATTTTGTATTGATCTGTATCAGTGAGAATTTCTACATCATTCTGACTCATTCTGTCAGATGCTTTGAACACACCCATACCCCTACACTGGTACTTTTCTCTCTTTTCACCTTTTTAATTGAATTACAGTTGTGTCAACATAGTGATTACCAGCCATATTTACACAACTATAGTATGCACTAATCTTAATAACATTCAGAAAACATTGAAAACCAAAACTGAAAGTTACTTAATGTCAATTTCCTCTTTTTCCAAATAGTATAGTGCATTTGCTATTTTTAGTATTTCAGTTGATATTGAAAAAATAAACCATTATTTACAGGTTTCACAATACTTTCACTTACTCTCACATCAGTTACCAATACAGTTCATTTTGCTTATTAGTTCCACGTCAAGCTTTTGTCATAGGTGGCCAAACAATGTCCAATGTGGATGTTTCTTACTAAAATAACATTACAGGGTGTCTGTCCCTGACACCATCAGAAATATTCACTTTTGGGTACTTTAATACCCGAACCCAATGGAACTAATGAGTGCATATTGATGAATATAAAACAGCTATCACACACTTTTTGAATTTTGACAATTGACTGCTCCGTTCTTGAATTTGAAAATCTCACCTAATTTTGGTCCAATTCCACGGACCCTAACATGAACTATATTGAAAAATCCTGGCAGTAGATGCCTCCTGCTTGGTACATACAATGTATGATTGATTGATAATTGAACCCATGGAAGGGATTGAAAATCAACTATATTTGTACAACTTTTATATTCCAAGCACAAAATGGTCAATTTTCAAAATTCAAAAGTATATGAAAATTATAGTATTTGGTCATATTTGATTTGGGTATTAAGGCCAAAAAAAAAAAAAGGTTTGTCTCAAAGCTCACGAGAAATGCGAAATGCGATTTTTTTATTTTATTTTTTATTCCGACTTTTTTTCATGGTATTTTGAGAAAAAGTCTGATTTTTCACGCCGATTTTTCTGGAAAAAACTATAAAATTATTTTTTTGAAATAAAAAAATGTCCGCATTTGTTTTTTGTCAAATCGTGGTATTTTACAAAAGCACACAAAAGTTTTGAGACAAACCTTTTTTTTTTTTGGCCTAAGATACCCAAAAATTAAAGTTTCTGACAGTTCACTTCTTTCAGGGACACCTGTTACTTGATGAGTGTGTATAATAAATAAATGCAGGGCACAGTATTGGAGGAATATACACTTTTATCTGTTACTTGTTGCATAACACTATACATCTATATCATTTTCAATGTCAATACTTAATGTTATGGCTGCCATTTGCAAACACAAAAACCTGGCAGTACTGTATAGTGGGATATTTTTGTTGGGTTATTTTTTTCGCAATTTTATCAATTCTGGACAGTTTAGTGGGTGCTTAATTCATGCTTCCAAATATATTCACATTAAGTAGTATGTGTAGTAAATATTTTTGCAGGGTTGAAAATTTGTGGCTGCCTGTTCAACGACAAAAAGCGTGAATATTAAACTCCCACAAAAATTTCCCGGTATACAGTATTGCTTTTCCATATCAGTCCCAGAACAACGCCAAATATGGATTAAAAGACCTTTGACCTTGGATGTACAACAGCATGTTATGATCTAATGGGAAACTGTGCACATCAACAAACACCATTTCTATCAAAAAGGCAACGGCCGATATAATTTGAAACCACATAAATTACTAGAGTTGGTTCTTCTCTTGGATTTGGACCAAGCTTTAGAATATCGACTGTTGCGCTTTTGAAATAAAACAAACCAGAAATTTATCACCCATTGTAAAGATATGGCACATGTACCGAATACATGTACATACATTGGCTGACCTTGTGGATTTCCTGGCCCAGCCATGCTAACCACATAAGGAGATTATACAATTAACCTAGTGCAGCTATTGTCATAGCAGAGTATTATTATGTAATACTCCTGATCCATATTTGGCGTTCTCTTGGACTGCATATTGAAAGTGAAACCTTATGTGAATTTGTCCAAATTTAATGTTTGTCTAAAAAAGACATTTTACACACAAACTTACTTGCTAATTTATCATTGGAAGTTTTGCCAATGCCCATCTCTTTCCTGACCCAGTCCACACACTCCTGGAGTTTCTTGCTCTCGTCAGGGGCAACTTCATCATCACACTTGTAACACCTGTAGAAGAGAGGATTTAAACATGCTGCTGTGAATTTTGAAGTAGTTTTACATACGGGCGCACACCACCAATAGAGCGTCCCATTGAAATACATGTGAAATCGCATCTCTTCTTTGCCCGATTTTAGACCTTTTCGGCAACAAATTGAATATAAATATATCACCAATCTATTGCAAATCGATGAAAATTTAATATACGTTTCAATGTATGGGTAGTCTTCTGATTAGATTTCGAGATATGGTCGTTTAAACAACACTAATGCCATTTTCGACCCGTTTCTACCCTGAAAACCTGTGCCTGGCCATTGTCTCAATCCGAGGGCCTACTTTTTTCAAAAATTGGGTTATGCAACTTTTTTGGGATCCAAGTTCGTGTATAGGTCTCAAACTTTTATTTAAGCTATAACATGATTCTCTTTTTCCTCAGAAAGGCCCATAATACCTCAAAAAAGATTTCGTTTTTACCGGAACTCATCCACATTACATCGTTTGCGGAGTGATTTAGAGGTGTGCGCCCATACTGCTGTAAGAACTCCATTCATGTAATTTCTTACAGAGATGAAGCATACATGAGTAAGTGTTTATTGATATCATAATTTGATTAACAAAAGCATTACAGAGTTTGTTCACTCAGCTGGTTAACATGGTTAGGGAAGAACCAGGCGTTGGGACTTTATGCTTTTCGCTCATGCCAGCTACATCGGTAAATTTTCCAGAAGATAATATATCAGGTAAATTTCCTGTGTGCAAGGTGGCTACGTTTTCAGATCTTGGTTATGTTTCAGTTATAAGGAAGCCTACAATAATGTAAGGCCTAGGATTTTTCAGATTCTGGCCCTTAATTGTGGTAAGACGACTCCCCAGTGCAAGGATTTCAGTGTTTTGTGTATACATGTGGCGCAAGCGTGTAAGGAAATGTTTTATTTGCTTTTAAGCAGAGCATATTTAGCAAATAATGTTGGTGCTTTACATCTTAATAATAAAAAATTATTGTACATTCCATGTTTGTAACTTAGGCAGAATTGTTGTCATGGCAACTGACAACAATGACTGTGTTCTTTTGTACTTACCAGATTTGCCAGTTAGTAACACATACTGCCAGGTTATGGCTGCCAGACCGTGGTGTCTCATAGTGCGTCAATGCATGTTTGTTAACACTGTTACGACCACACCCCTGTAACAAATAAATTCACGAAATACTAATATTAGGCAATATAAAGTAACTTTTATGGAGACTTACTACACTTCCTAAATATTATAAATTTTCTAACCATTTACATTATCTGTCATTTTGAGATAATGTGATGGAATTGTATACAACTAAACAATTGTACGATGCAAAGAGAAAATTTGGTTGGTTGAAAAAACATGAACAAGTGCACTGCCTTATTGAATTATTATGTTTCTACTATCTTGGAAAGTTTGTTTGTAAAGAACAGAAAACTGTCACCCCCTCTCCCCTGTGCAATGTTGAGATATGCCAATGTCTTAAAAGCGGTTTCAAATATGTTCCAACATTGATTGATGGGGGAGAGGGGAACGGTACATCGTTGTTGTAGATGTCATCTTTGTTCCTAAAAACAATATATGTCATTTCCATGATCATAAGAAATTCTACACAGAATTTCGACAGAGTGTGCCAAAATTATAGATCTTGCTGTAAAAAGATGGTAACTAGAATTTTGTGGTTCTTGTGTTCCATGGTTCTCGACGCAAAGCATCGGCTGCAATATCTCCACCTTGACATGCATCATTTTAACCAGGGCAATTTCACTTGGAGCTAGGGGCAAAATAATTTTTTTGTTTAAATTCCAATTAAATATAAATAAATAAAAATAAACTTTCTATGCAAATGAGCTACCAAATTAGCATATTTTGCAACAGAAACCTAGCGGAATTTGAAGACAGCTAAAGAATCCCTGGTGCAATGCTGAAGCTTTAACATGGCACTCGATGAGCCTACCTGATTACCACATGACAAGCACAGCCAGATGGATGTATCATTGCCATCAATGAAGTCATTTTCTGTTGTAGCAACAGGTGCAGATGGCAGGACATCTTCCGTCTTTCCTTTGTTCTTTCCTGAAGATGGACGGCTATCACCATTGCATGTCTAATAGGGAGAAATTACACAATATTGATATGATTAGATGAGTGGTGAATATCACTGTTGCATGTCACAGAGAAATCACCATGAGGGAAGATGGACGGCTATCACCGTTGCATGCCTAATAGTAGGGATAACCATCAAAATTTCATGTTGACCCTATTGCTACAAAAGATTGTTTTCTGAGTAGAACTAATCAACAGAAGTATTTTGGTGGTTAAATGGTCAAAATCGGTCAAAACTTTTCGAATTATGAATTATCAAAGTTTCCCATTCTGACCGGTCATTGGAACGAAATAAAATGACAAGGTCCAAAAATAGCAGTTGGGAGCATAAGCATATATTTACCTTTATATATTTCTTTATTTTAACATATTTGCAAACATGAAACAAGCATATTGTGAAAGTATCAAAGGGTTTCTTATGAAATGGCACTTAACTAGTCACTGGCATAACTTATTTTTTCAAACCAAGGCATTGAAATCATGCATTTAGAGGACATTTGCCAAAAATCATCCAAGATAGCCGATATGGCACAAAATCAAAATTGCACTAAGTAGGTGAACTTTTTTTTCACAACCAAGAATTTCAATGTTATTGGGTTTAATATGACCAATTAGTAGGTGTATGTAAACAAAATCTTAAGTTTTGAAGGTCATTGACTCATTCACAACAATAGAGATTATCCTCATCATGCTCATGTGTATTCCTGTAGTATTCCTCATTCAAACCAAAGTAGCACTCAATACATCTTTGTTCAAACCAATTCAATGCTTGACCTCGGAGTTACCTGCATGACTATCGCGGGCTATTTTGAAACAGTTATGGTTGCACATTCAGGTACTTCTTTTGAAAGTCCTAAACAAGGTATAGCCAGCAGCAAGTTGTAGATGTTATAGGCCTAAATATAAGAAAACGTTTAGGGTTAAGATCAGGTGAACAATACATCGAATGAGCACGAAACTTCACATTTATGTTCAGAAAGGTGTCTTCTTAACATGATTTGAAAGGAATATAGAAATTCCAAAGGGAAGCTGGTGATTTAATTTGTAACTCGAGATCTACTTGTTCAATTTTTTAACCTTTTTACAGAGGGTATGATAGAGGTATTACTGGCAACTCTGCCAAATTACAGCTCAGTAGGCCACATTTTCACCTGATCTTACTGATTTGAATATTTTGTGCCATTCTTGAGCAGTGCTAAACTCAGCCACTGGCAATTAAGCGCACTGTGGCGATGGACCAATTTTGACTCGCACTTACAGAAAAACAAAAAAAGTTATGTTACTGTAATTTGCAAGATAGTTACAAAATATAATTGGCAGTAACTTCCCCAAATTTTACAGAAAAATATTGAAAAATAAAAGAATGAGATTAATTTAGAAATGTATGTGCAAGCAGTGCACAGTTGAGCTCCCTGCATGTCTATGGGAGTGTTCTAATCAAGTTGATGGTTCATTGGTCATCCCTACTAATAGGGAGAAATCAGACAACATTGACATTGGCAATCATGTTCTTCTTTGTGGTGAAATGTATCCCTCTGTGGCCGAGTATTATCACATCCATGGAGCAAGTGCGGTGCAGAAAAACACAAAAGGTGCAGGAAATAGATGAAGGTGCTGTACATTGCGGCTAAAAACTCCAATGATGCTTTAGGGATGATGTTGGCCAGGCCTCCTCTAAATGCTTCACAGGATGAAGCAGAGACCAAGGAAGCTGGAAGGGCATTCCACATCCGGATGCTACTGAGTACACCAAGATGGAGGCTTGAGGGATCACAAATCTCACAATGTAACCTTTTGTATGTGATGACAGCAGCACGATCTGGCATGGTAGTATGTCATATAGTACCTCGTATACAACATCACAAGCTTCAATCGCTCACCTAAAAACCTCATTCTGTTAACTAGGAAAGTGCACTGAAAAATTCAGACCATGAATAGTTTGTACAAAATGTTGTAAGTAAGTGCTACTAAAGTACATTTTGTACTATGTGACTTCTCAAATTGCACCTCACATCAATTGCAGCACAGTCTCATTGCAAAATTGCCAAAATTTTCAAACAAAGACTGGAAGTAAACTTGTATACATCTCACTGAGGAATCGTAGTATTTTTTTACAATCATAAATTATGATTTTATCCAAATTTTTAATATAAACAAAAGCGCTATGGAAAAGGAAAAGAAGCACCTTGTGATTCTGATTTGAAGCAATCTATGCATGAGATGACACACCTCATTTATTGCAAGAAGTTTCATTAGTCAAGGGTGAATGAAAGATACATCATTAGATTATGTATTGTACAGGTCATTTACCTACTTCACAGAAATATTTCCATCTTCAATTTTCCCACAGCCCATCCATAACAATGTCTCATCCATTTTATTATTTATTTGCTGTGATTATTATAGAAATAATGAATTGATTGTAGTGTACCATAGGTTCAAAAGCATGCGTTCATTTTTCTTAGCACATCGATTTCAGCTGAAACGGCAAATTCATTTTTTATTTCCAATTTATTTATACTTTTTTGCCATAAAATCATGTAATTCTGAGAAATATTTCGAAGAAAATTTACTTGATTTGATTTTGTGAAAGCCGTCAAAGAGAAAAGGAACACTACATCCAATCTAGAGGAGTTTCAAATCAAAAAGGAAGGCATCCGATGATGCACATAACGACGGACAAGCTAGATTGTACAGAGTTAAGACCCAACGTACGAAAGAAAAACAGAAATCACCTCGACTCAAATTCTGTGAGTCAATAATGCCACAGGTTGATGAATTGACAGATGATTGTTTTTTGGACTTTCAGATGGCAGTTCTGAGTTCTCTTAAATGTGTCCAACAATATGATGCTGTAGCCGAAAGCTTGAATGACAGTCAACGCCCTAGGACCCCAGCATCATGGTCAACCTCAACGCTAACATCAAGCCGGCCCAGTACACCATCGTCCGCATCATCACAACCAACAACTACCTATGTTACCTATATCTCCAAGACCTTCTTCATAGTTATAAGCCTGGTCGAGCTGGCCTCAGATCATCTAAAGATACTTTGCGTCTTGAAGTTCCATCTACTAAACGTGTCATTAGCGATAGCGCTTTCTGTGTTCTTGGACCCAAGCTTTGGAATCAGCTTCCCATTAAGATCCGTCAGGCTCCCAGTGTAAAAGTATTCAAAAAGTTATTAAAAACTCATATTTTCCCCAAAGAGTAGCTTTCTTTGCATATAATGTTTTTAAATATTTTTGCTTTGGTGTAATAATGATTGTAATCGATGCTTGATTTGGTAATATTGAATTGATGCTTTTATTTATGTGTAATTTTAATATATCATATTTGCATTGTATTTTATATTATTCTGTATATTCTTTCGTGTTTTTAAATTGTGTATTTTAGTTTTTATCTTGTAAAGTGCCTCGATCTATATTGAAGAGGTGCTATATAACTGAGATAACGTTGGAATGTACCAATTTTGTACCAATAAAACCCGATTGTCAAAACAAGCTTTTCTTCTCCTGATATCGGTTCCCTCCAGTTTGATCCAATGGGACGGACGTGTGGCAAAATCAGGTCTTTTAATCCTTTGCAGCTGTTGTATGACATCAGCATTTAGTTGAAAAATGCAGAACTCCCCCAACAGAGGTCACATTTTGAAGTGCTGTTGTACCCATTCTGTTCTTTCCTTTTTTTGACCATGTGCCTCCTCAGCCTCAGCTAGTAGGAGTAGAGTCAAATCTTCTTCGTCAAAGTGTCCATTTGATCGCACCAAAAGAGCGAGTAGGGCACGCGTGCTACCCTATGTGACTCGTAGTGCCCGTATCTAATATAGCAAATACCGAATAGCGTATACTGTATACTCCTACGTGAACTCTGCCTAAAGTACTCTGTATGAGGGCCTGCATGGAAATCGCTGCTTGTCACTTAAGTTGGTTTTTTTTAAACTCAAGAAAGATTTTAAAATACAAAATTCCCTTTAAAAGGGAAACTGGCCTTACTGAGAAGATATCTTGGAACAGGTATTAAGTAGCTCATAACTTGGGCATTTTGAAAATGCTCTGAGCATGTATCAAACAGTTTAGTTTAGTTTAGTTTTTATTTAGCATTGCAACATATACAAAAATACAGAAAAATGGTAAGACATCAAGTACAATGCATCAAAATTTAACAACAATAATAAAATGTGCCCAAACCACAAAATGCCATCCCAGATTGGAACGGCATACACGCCACAACACCAAAAGTTGCAAGGCAAGGATAGCCCATAAAAGCCTGGCTACGTATGCAGGCTTATTTCCAATGGGGTCCCAAAACAAAAAAAAAAAATGGCTGTGGACGTGGAGGAAAATAAACAAAAAAAGACATTTGGACATAAGCCTACATACGTATAAATTCTGCAGATTCCTGCTTCAAAGCACTATCAGCCAGGTGTTTTTGACAGCCTTTTTGAAAGCCATCCTGTTGCTTGTGGACTGAATTTGAGGCGGCAAGTCATTCCAATCTAAGATGGCATTATAGTAGAAGGACTTGTTGGCAATACCTTTGACTCTGGGCACAAAGAAATTAAAATTACTAGATCTGGTACGATGGGTATGAACACTTGAGGTTCTAATGAAGTTGTTTCTGAGGTATGGTGCACCAGTATCATTGAAGATGTTGAATACATGGTTAAGCCTTAATTGTTTAGCACGGTCCTGAGAATTTAGAAGTTTAATGGAGTTACGAGTCAACTGATCAATGTGGGTCCTGGGAGACAAATTTAGAATAAAGCGGACTATTTTGTTTTGGGTGATCTGTAATTTGTGTTTAGCTCTGGTACTGATACCAACAAACCATGCTGAACAGCAGTAATCAAGGTGACACTGTATGAGAGCAGCACACAAATTTTTGCGAAGGGTTTGATTGAGATAGTTTGAATGCCTATAAAGAAACTTAAGGCGCCCAATGACTTTCCTGACAAGAACATCAACCATGTTGTCACCCGAGAGTGTTTGATCCATTGTGATTCCAAGATAATTAATACTATCTTGGGAGCAGATAACTTGCCCGTTATAATTGATGTTAAAATCAGTGGCTCTCTTTAATTTCACATGAGAGCCAAATAAAATACACTCGGTCTTACCCACATGCAGGGATAATTGATTGTCGATTAGCCACTGATTACATGATTGAAGTTCTTTGTTGAGTTCATGGAAGCGACAGTGTCATCTTTGTCCTAAACTAAGATGACACTGTCGTCCGCATATAGTAATAGTTTATTTTGCACGGAGGACACCATGTCATTGCTGTAGCAAAGGTACAGCAGGGGACCCAATAAGTTACCTTGTGGAACCCCACAGGTAATTTTCATGAAATCCGATGAAATGCCATCAACCGAGACAAGTTGTTGCCTGTTGGACAAATATGATCTAAACCAACCAGGGTTGATTCCCATGCACTCAAGTTTAGAACACAAAATATTATGGTTTACGCTGTCAAAAGCTTTCTGTACATCTAGTAACAGCATCCCAACATAATTGCCCTTTGAAAGCTCAGATTTTATATAATCAGTCAAATGAATAAGGCAGGTTTCTGTGGAAAAGCCTGGACGGAAGCCAGATTGGTATTGGTATAAAATCTGTTTTTCTCTTAGGTATTCATCAAGCTGAACAAAATACATCTTTCAAGAATTTTTGAAATACAACTCAGAATGCTCACTGGCCTGTAATTGCCCACGTCCAATCTACTGTTCTTTTTGTAAAGGGGAATTATTTTGGCACACTTCAAGTCATCCGGCACAGTCTTGGTGACAATTGATAGATTAACAATATGGGTGACAACAGAAGTAAGTTGGGGGGCCCCATCTTTCAAAAACTTGGGCGCCAACCCGTCCAAACCAGCACCTTTATGAGCATCAAGATTGGATAAAGCCTTGAGTATAAAATCTGCGGTAACTAACTCAAGATCAAACTCATTAGAGTCACACCTTTGTCCAAATAGAATTGTTTAAAAGTCACCGAGTCCGTGCCAAATTTCTTGAGTGGAGAGGGCAATTTACTGACCAGTGTTGAGGCAATATTTGTGAAAAAATTGTTGATGTGGTTGCAAACAGAAAGAGTGTCGTAACACAAATTACCAGCAATGTCTAAGACGATTTTCCCTTTACTTTTGGATTTGTCACTGTAACCCAGAAGTTTTAGATGTTCCCAGAGCTTCTTAGGATTACCCATGCTATCCTCGAGTTTCGATTGAAAGAATGAAGCCTTCGCATTTTTGATATCCCTCTGGACTTCATTGCGTAATGCAGTGAAATCCTGATAAGAATAGTCACTACTACCTTTGAGAACCATTTTCCTGATCGTATCACGCTTCCGTATCTTTTCGAGAATAGCTGGGGTCATCCAGGGCTCTGTGCGTATTTTAATACGCACATCTCTTCGGGTGCAATTTGGTCTAGAACATTAGTCAATATGATTTTAAAATTGATCCAGGCAGTATTGACACACTCACAGTTTAGAACAGTTGACCAGTCACAGTTTGATAGCATATTTCTAAAAGATTCAACAGAGTATTGCTTCATTGATCTAAGACGAATAATATTTTGAGAATTCAATGGAACCCTAACAGACTTTCTAGTGCAGTACACCAGAAAATGATCACTAAAACCCGTAGGCATGACACCACACTGAAAAACCTTGTCAAGATTGTTACATAAAATGTGATCGATACAGGATTCGGTTGTTTCAGTTACATCGGTAGGCTCTTTGATGACATTTTCAAAACCTGCACCAGAAAGTCTGTTAAGGTAAGATCTAGTTGTGCTGGAATTATGCACAGACTCTTCTAAAGTGCAAATATTAAAGTCACCAAGTATGTAGGTTTCCTGTTCAAGTGGAAGAGTATTAAAGATTTTATCTAATCTGGTTATAACATCAGTAAATATCTGTGACCTGTATATCACACCAAGTAAGATGGGCTTGGACTTGGGCAACAACAAATCACACCAAACCACTTCATTATCGCCTTCACTCATAAGGTCATTGCGAAGATTAAAAGCCAGGTCGCTTCTTATATATAAGCAGGCGCCACCACCATTGCGGTTCCTATCGCATCGTAAGACGTTGTAATTGTCGATACCAATCTCATTGTCAGTAACCGATGAATCAAGCATAGTTTCCGTAATTGCGATGACAGCTGCATTGGTTTGTTGGGCGATAACTTTGAGGTTTGAAAGTTTGGGTATTAGGGATCTGGTGTTGACATGAAGAAAGTTGAGACCTTTCTTAGGGAATAGACTGAAATCTGCTGGGGTCGTGTTTGACATGCGTGGCCCGGGGTTAACATGAACGTCACCGGATCTTATGAGGGCATAATTTAGAGGATACTGAATGTTATGATTTGAAGCAATTTGGATATAGGGTTTTCATATTGCATCTAAATTCATTTTCTTTGCATCTTATTGTTGTGCGACCATGACTACTCCGGTACACCTTACATACATATTCATTAGCGAAGACTTACCTGGCATTGTCCTAACTTAGTAGCACCCCAGCATTCTTGATACCTTTCTTGACTGAACCGATACTGACGCCTTTGTCGACATGACCACACGGTTTCACTGGAAGAATCAAAACAAACAGTTGTTATTTTTTTTACTTCATCCAATGCATCTAGAATTACAAGGGTTCATAATTAAGGTGGCCCCCACACAAAGGTGTGTAAATAACAAAGGTTTGTAAACTGTACAAATAATATGCAATATTCATAAATATGCAAATAACATTGCACAAAACTATACAGCACATCAGGCTACCATATACTATCACAATACTAAGTTTGAAGTTGATTGGTTATTGCATTTGAGCTGCACAGTGGATTAATGAATTTGCTTCTGCCCGGACAGCCAAACAGACAGGCAGCCACCCAGCCAGCCAAACAGACAGCCAGACAACCATTGGGATGAGTCCCACACATTCCAAATTGTGAAAATCAGGGCCATGAAAATATTGTTTCAGTGTGTTCACTATCGCTTTAAAAAATCAGCTATCAAAATACAATGTAAATGCACATTCCATCTTCTTTCCCAGCCACCCTTTTGACAGCCATCAGCACATGTTGTATTACGAGCCGTTAGTTTTAATTTATTTACTTTGAGAGACAAGATAGCTGACCAGACAAACCACTTGAAATATTAAAGGTCAATCAATTTGCCATTGATCCAATGTTAATTAATGTTCTCTTAATCACCTCGTCAGACTCATTACATCATCAGTGTACATGTACATTGTGTGTGCTGTGAGGATTTTAGATCTAGATTCTTTCTTGAAAATGTAAAAGATGCTGCAGTCCGGTATATTCTTGCACTACTAAGGCCAGCTTAAAAATAGTTGGATTCAAAACTCATCAGAAATTGAAAATCTGATGCCCAATGCATTTTTTCCATCAGTTGTTTTTCAATTTATCTGGACAAGCTTTAAAGTAAATTTTAATTTACCAGAAATATGTCTGTTACACAGAAATTGCCAAAGGTTTTCTACCTGATTATATTGTCAGCAAAATATGCTATAAATTAAATAGTTGATTGCATAATTCATGCGTATGTTTAACTTCCCAGCCCATTTGTGGTGCATGCATGCATTCTACATGTATGTGGCTTTTATGTGTGCCAAGTTTCATTTTGGCATAATATATATTTTGGAATAAAAAACAAACAACTTTTCCCTGATCTATTTTAAGAATGCACACTTCATGAAAGTTTGTTTTATGACACCAGTATTTCTAGTCATTTCACACATGATTGCACTTGGTAACGAACACACCTTTTTTTGTAATGCGCCCACATTATATTGTAAGTGTGCCAATATTTGTCGTGTATAATGTTTCATGCTTTGCCGATTTTGCTATTGAACCCCTTCGCTTGTTACAAATTCAGGATTTTTTAGTTTTCTTGTACAGACCTATACATAAAGGAACATTCACACAAGTTTATTTTCGCGGTACCTTTATTGAGCGTGACAAGCACTAAAAATGTCTGGACACTTTTACCGTATGGAAGAGTAGAAATTTTTTCTGACACATATATTTTCACAATTTTTTCCCCAGCTACCACAAAAAATAACCTTTAAAAAAAAGGAATTTAACAACTCAAACACTTTAAATCGATGAAGTTTGAAAAATGAATGGCACAAAAATGACCACTTCTACAGTGAGCACACACAAAGTTAGTAGTTATTCTTCTCACGATACAATAAACACAGTCAATATATCAAAGTCACTTAGCATATCAACCTGTTTATTCCTTTTAAGGACTGATTAGTCCAATGCACTTTCGTTTTAGCTAATTATATCATTTTCTCATTGATTTCTGCCTGAAACTTCGATAGAATTGCAGCCACCCAAAAAAATAAAATTAAAATAAATACATAAATAAATAAATAAATAAATAAATAAATAAATAAATAAATAAATAAATAAATAAATAAATAAATAAATAAATAAATAAATAAATAAATAAATAAATAAATAAATAAATAAATAAATAAATAAATTAATTAATTAATTAATTAATTAATTAATTAATTAATTTAATTAATTTAATTAATTTTATTAATTAATTAATTAATTTATTTAATTTGTTCTTGTTGATTAGCATTTGTGTTTTGATAGTACCAGTATGTAACTGATGAGCCAAGTCAGGGTATAGTGGCCGACGTAGGTATTCTTTCGTTCACCTCAAGTCAGGAGTGCCTTGCGTATTTTGCTGGTCGCAGTATCAAATTGTGTGCTAAAGTTAAATGCATGCAGAGCATACACGTGACGCGTGTACAAGGGGAGGTGTGTTGGCACACTTGCAGCGCAACCACGAAAAGCATTAATGTCACTACCGAACTTGAAGTAAACAAATGTATAGTACAATGTAGCAACATTACAACTCTCATGAGAATCCTGTAGTGTAATTAAATACCCAATGCACACACCAAAAATCACAGAGCTTTTACTTATCTACAAGCTGTAAAACAGTCCTATGTGATTAAAAAATTGTTCAACCACTTTAATGTGCAGTTCATGTGTGGCAATGGGGACTTTGCCTTTAAAATTAGGTTATATTGATCAAATTTCCCAATCATAGTACATTGTAGGAATGCCTTTAAGCCTCCTCTGGGTGTGAATGGTGCAAATAAACCCCTCGGGATGAAATGTCCCACTACATGATCAAAGTGCCTCTTGCAGAATTCATGAAATTAAAAAGCTACTTGAATGAATGATGTTGATTCACAATACATTATATTGCCTGGCAGACACACATGAATGAATTGCATCCATGCAGTATCAATAGCGACATACATATTGCTATTCAAATTCACCATGCCTCTTGGCAAGATAAATGGGCAACCGATGTTATGCAATGCCAACATTTTGTGACGTTCCTATTTTTGATAGGTTAATGGCTCAAAAGTTTTGGTACACATGAGAAGTTTATCCCACAACATAAACTGCCCACAGAGTAGTTTTATTTTTTTTTAATTGGATGAATCCATGAACTTAAAAACTTGCAAAAAGAGAGCAATAGAAATAGTGAAATATTCCCAGCCTTATAAATTTCTAGTTTATGCATATTCTTAGACATGTCTGGTTTAGCAGTCTTGTCTATACACCATTGAGTGAAGTCACATGGTGGAGTGTTCAAAGCTTAACCAAATGAGAACTACCTGCCTATTGGTCAAAAAGAAGTTTTCATTATCAATTGGACCAATCTGCAATATCGTTAGAATAATTTTGCCACACAAAAAAATTTGGGTGAATTACTTGCAAAGCTCCATTCTGATGAGACCAATCAGAGGCAATGTTATATCGGCAGGTAGTGTTCAGGGGGTTAATGTGACAACACTTGATTTGAAATATTGCAAATTCTTAAAAACACTGGAGGCGAGTGGAAAATCGCTCACTAGAAATCGAGTTTGGGCGAGCGAGAGCGATCGCTTTCGCCTCAAGCGGCAAGGCCTGATTTTTCCTTTCTTTTGTTTCTTTCTTTCTTTCTGTTGACACTTTAATAAATTTCCTCTAACACTCACATGCTTTCATTAATTTTGACTACAACTGGTTCATCAGTTCCTTTAATCGCGATGACCATGGTTGTGATACACATGGCTGTGGAGCAGCCACCAACTTCATGCCAAGGATGGTTTGTCACCTCAGCAACAAAACAGTGCTCATTTCAACAAACTTGGTCACAAGCAGCCCTGCTCTTGACCACATGACAATTGTGGTGTCAAAGGTCACACCAGCTATGAGAATGGCTTTTTTGAAAACTGCCTGAAAAAGCATGCGAATTCGGCTTAAAAGGCCCAAAACAGGCTGAAAAAAACTTTAAATGTGTAAATTTGGTTAACAAAACTGCCTGAATTCAAGCAAAAGCCTGAAAATTCTCATGCTTGTCACACAGGTGTAATAGGAGTCACAAATATGCCTTCAGCCTTCCTTTTGGCCAATTTTAAACTTGCGGGACTATAGTACACCGAGTAGGAACCCTAGCTACCAATACTCACAAGCTGCCTTGATCGTCTCCTCATCAGATGTGTTATGGTAGTCATTTTGTTTTGTCTTTCTGGTTTTTTTCCCCATCTCGGATGCTGACTGCCCTACTGCACCCTCCTTTACTCGCATTGATTAGACTCGATGACCATCAGTATTAGTAGGCAATCACAGGAGGAATCTAGACCTGCTATCCCCACAACCACCACCTGCAGCAAATAAAGAAAATATCATCCATATAGTAGTATCGCTGGAGGAATGTAGACCTGCTATCCTCTCAAACACCTGTAGCAAATACCGTATTATCTGTAATAAGCGCCCCGGCGTTGCATTTTTCAAAAGGGGCATTTATTGGAATTGTCAGTGAAAAAATTTAAAAATCGGGTTCAATTTCACGATGGTGCTCCTCCCGATGGTGCTCCTATAGAAAGGAGGGATTTACGACTATACTAATACTACTACTATGGCGGCTCCCACGGAAATTGAGTGGAAAATTACATATTCGTGGTTTAAAATACAACAATATAACTATAATCGTAAGTGCATCATCAAGCAAGAATCTGGTGAAATTCTACCATAATTAGGCTACAAAATGGATGGAAGTTTGAGTCATAATAGGTTTTGTCCATGCAATTTAGCGATTGTCACTGACATGACTGATGCAAGTTTTAAGCTTACTCACACAATATAGCACATAGGAAATTTTTGCATTTTTGTGAATTTTTCACAGAAAAATTAGAGGGGGGCATTTATTAGAGGGAGAGCATTTATTACAGACAATACGGTAAAGAAAATGCCATCAGTATAATAGGCAATCACTGGAGGAATCTAGACCTGCTACCCCTGGCTGTTACCCCCAACAACCTGTAGCAAATAAAGAAAACACTATCAGTATAATAGTAGGGAATCATTAGAGGAATCTTGCAGGTATGCAGAACAAATGTTCAGTATGAGCGTGTTTCTACAGAGCCAAATACCGTTTTGGAAACGGTATGGAACCGTTAATCACTCCTGTGGAAACAGCCTCCAACGCCTTTTTGCAACGCCAATGGAAACCTCGTTGGAGTAGGTTTTTGCCGTTGACGAAGCGGGTAGATTTTCTGTGGAAACAGACCTAAGCGGTAACTTGCCGATTATTGAGCAAAATCAAACAAAATGGCTGTTAATCAACATGTTAATTGGACAGACAACATGACAAAAACGTTAATAACAGCCTGGGCAACATAACAAGTCCAAACTATTATGTAAAGCCACAATTTCTCCGTGATACGGAAAAACAGAAAAAATGACGGAATTCAGGGTTTGCTCACGGAAATTTGAAAATGCTACAAAATAGTGAAAAACTGTGTAAAATGTAAAACTTTTCTGTTGATTTGCAAAATATAACAAAAAAAAGTGATTATTTAGCAATAATCAACCATTAAACAATCCATTCTAGCATTACTATTCTAGGCCTACGATGCAAGATTTTGGCCATACTATCGTAAAAGGTAAGACAAAATACACTTTTAAAACATAAACGGTATGAACATGCCAACGGCAAAAACCTGTCTGTGGAAACAGCAGGTTAAACGGTAAGATAACGGTAAGATAGCGTTATCCATTTAGCGGTAACTTAGCGGTGCGCCTGTAGAAACCCGCTCTATGACATCAAATGACACCTCATCTACATGTATAGCAAGCAATCACTGGAGGAAATTAGCTGTGCACATGGATATTGCTGACACACCAATCAATGAGAACAAGAAACACAGAAGTATGCTTGGAATTCATTATAAATATATACATTGTAAAAATTACAAGTATAACCTCTTTCGTAAAACTCGCTCAGTTTACCATCAAGTTCCCTCATGTTTTATCACAATTTCTAAAAGTTTAGCAAAATATTGGCAAAAATTACATATTAATGAGCACTTTCAAGTTATATAATTAGCTCAATAACTGTATTGATTGTCGATAAAAACAATACAATACAAAGAAATTTAAAATGTATGTATTACGAGTCTGATTAGCTTCAAACAAAAGGCATATTGATCAGTGTGAGACTCATTATGTTTAAAACATGAATAGAGCACTTCCAAAATGCCTCCAATACCAACTTAAGGGTAGACGAGGTATTGTTGGTCGAAGCAACCTAAAATCGATTTTCATTATCTAGATCAATATATTATTGAAAAATAACACCTTGATGTTTTGCAAAAGTTCATTCTACAAATCGTATACTTTGCAAACTTGCTTAATTTATTGTTGTTAATGAGTTACATGTATGTACGTTTTACAAAAGTGTTGTTGTTTCAGCCCTCTTTACAAGGTAACACAAGAACCGCAGCACCTATAAAAGTATATCTGTGATGTTAATTCTTCTACACACTCGCTATGAATTGAGTAATGCAGTTTTTGCCAAAGCTCACTACCATTCGTAAGATGCTGTGAACTACCAAATCACAACAGTTTAAAATAATTAATAACCTTAACAAGCAAGGTGTGATTTGTCTCTTTGGTCAAGAAACTTTTGACACAATCTGGGTAATGGGGGGGGGGCAAAGGGGCAAATGTGAAATTGAGATAAAGGCAAACATATGGAGCAAAAACACAATAAAATACATAAGAAAATACACATCACAAAACAACAAGCATGCTAGACCTTTGGTGTTTTAAGTATTTTATGATAGCCTAATGTTTGCATTTTTAAGGTAATAATCAATTATAAGAACTCAATTTGATAAAAAATGCCTCCTTTTGCCTCCACTGACCAGATCAGTGTCACAAATCAGCATTACTTATAACCGGAAATTAATTGACCTTTGATTTGGGGATCAAAGTGTGATGCCTTTAAAATGCTGAATAAGCTAATCATGATGTGCCTGTTTTGATCTTTGACCAATCAATATTAATATAATTTATTTGTTTATTTGCTTCATAAAAATAGGTCTTGAAGCATGTGAAAATATGTGGGTTTATGTGTGGGTCATTTCCCTCATTTGCCTGCGACTTGTGTACTAATTGATCCCAAAAATTTCAAAATTAAATTTTACAGCAGAAATACGGATCATTTGGTAGTAAAATCACGAGGAAGTATCGTCATGTGTGGTGTACCACATGGAGATAGTGAGTGAGAGAGCTGATGAGTAGCCTGACATTGATGGATTACAGGATTAGTCAAGTCACAATGCATTACTGCCCACTCTCCATGTTGATACACTATCAGCCAAAATAGCCCCAGTCTCATTTCCAATTGCTACACCATTTAACAATCATGATGATACATTGTTCAATGTATCATTGGCTTAGCAAGATTTTCAACATTGTGGGGGACTAACAAAAAAAACAAATTTGGTGAGCTATCCTGGGGGTGCTTGAGGAGGGTATCAGACAATTTTGCAAAAATAGGTCAAAAACACCCATTTTTCCATTGATATTTGGTGTCATTTCCACCACTTGTGCATGAGTTTCCTCAGGAGGGGGAAAATGCCAAAAACTTTCATTTTGGTGTGCTATTATTTTAACTCAAGAACAGCAAAACCAAGATGGGAAAATAAATGTGATTATTGGCTTCCTTGACTCATTTTACATAGTCTCTTAAGATCAATGCAATTACCGGGAGCTGGTACTAACATTAAGGGATCTAGAATGAGCGTTTATTATGTTTCGACAGTATTTTTTGTGGGACATGAGAGCACCTCAGACCTATCGATTGCATTCTGAATCTGAAGCATGTCTTTCTGATATCAAATAATTTTCATTTTTGAAAATCACAATATAATACAAATTTTATGACAAATTATAAAAATTGATATTTTTCAAATTTTTGATATATAACAGTCCTCAAAGTAAATTATATAAATCTAATGATATATTCTTAAAGTGTATGCAGCTGGGAGGAAAAGCTGACGGTCAATTGAACATTTTGACCTTTCATATCAACATGGATGTTTTTCCCCAAAAGACCTAATTTTTTTTGGTGTTTTTGGAAAAAAAATCCATATATTCAATATAAAAGGTCAAAATTTTCAATTGATCGTCGACTTTTCATCCCACCTACATACACTTTAAGTATAAATCATCAGATTTATAAAGTTTACTTTCGAGTACTGTTAAATATCAAAAATATCAATTTTAATCATTTGCCATAAAATGTGTATTACATTGCGAATTCAAAAAAATCAAAATTATTTGATATCAGAAGGACATTCTTTGTATTCAGAATGCAATTTGATATGTCTGATGTGCTCTAATGTCCCAAATAAATACTGTCCAAACGCTCATACCCCACCCTTAAGAAGGACATGCACAGCAGTTTTTTTTAGTTAAATGGCTAAAACTGGACAAATATGGCTGCTGCCATCCCACTCACATTAATGGTCATTAATGCATTGCATGCTAGACATAGACTTCAACATAAAATACAAGTTTGGAGATATTTCCTCAAAATATCAAGAGCTATCTCAAAGAAGCACTGAGCCAATACTAGGCTTGTTTGTACTCATAATGCATTTTTCATGCTGATTCCAAATATGGTCATTAAAATGCATAATACTGAAATTGTTAAATTAAAAAAAAATATTTGAAACTTATTGTCTGCAGTCGACACCTGTGCGGAGAGAGTTAATTAATGGTCATTAATTATAAGTGAACTTGGTAGATAGCTAGATGATGATACAGCTTGCTAGCTATATGCACTGTTTGCAGGTTAATGAATACATGAATACATGTACATGCTGTCATTATACTGCTGGCGCCAGGGCTACAAAAATCAACCATATATCCTGGGTACAGAGGCGCAGAAAAAAGCAAGCCGAAGTTTTGTCCCTGGTCATATGTATGTCATACATGTAAGTTGGTATGAAAAAAGTAGTAACACTTTGCAAATTGAGAGAAAAGTCACCAATTCTGATTCAAATTGAACATTAACTTTTATTCTATAGATCCGATTGACATGAAGTAAACATATTTGCGTAGCTGACTCTATAAGAATACAGAATACGTTTTAAACATCAAATGTTATTTTACAGAGTGTGTACAAATTATACAAGGTGTAACATAAAAAAATCACATTTTTCCTAGTTTTAACATACCCATGTTACTTTTTCTCTGAAAGTAATATTTTATTAAAAAAGACATGGTACAGGGTATATCAAATAATGGGAAAATAGAGGTTTTTTAAATTAATTGGTACCTCATTAATATTTAATTAGATTTTAGAAATCCGAATTTAACACCAGTCAAAATCTTGAAAACGTACTTGTTCAAATATTCTATGATTGGGTCAATAAGGCCCCTAACAGTCAATTTTGAGTTTCCAGTCACATAATTTCTGAAAACAAGTGAGGTAACTTTTTCATTATTCATTTTTCATTATTTGTCTGCCTTTCATTATATGACCAACACGCATGTAAAATGTGTTGTTATTTGCTGCTCACTCACTTGAAAATAGATGTTTAGCCCAAATAAAATTCAAAAGTATATCACAAACAGTCTGCAAGGTTGACAGCAAAATGTATTTTGTATTTTGATTTTGATTTCTCCACAAAAAATAAAGGGATATTCATAATTTTTTTTGCAAATATAACCAGTTTCCATTGGTATTTTTTGGAAAATCACAATAATGAATTCAAGTGAGGGTCAGAAAATGAAGTGAGGAACGTTCTCAAGTGTTTAAGAATACAAGATATAAAAAAAGAAGCAAATATAAAACAGAATTGTCAAGTCTCATTTTTTACCTGTTAGCCTACTCCTTTCATGCATCACTGATTTAACATGTCTCGGGGAGAATTCTAGTCCTCGATACTACGCTACCACTTGTATGTTTATAAGGCTAGTCTTCTCTACCACCAGTCGTTTACATAAGTATTAGGGGCAAGCTCGGTCCCGTTACAATATCCCTTCGGTTGAAATTGAAATTGAAAGGGTACAAACAAATATACCCCTTCATCAGCAAAATGCTTTTAAAAGAAAACCCTGGTGGCTAACTGGACGAAAGAAGCATGTATGGGAACACTTCTGTGCAGCTTTTTAATGTGTCAAAGCATTCTATTGATTGTGGACCGACCATCCAGACAGGCCTCGAAATAAGCCAGAATTTCTGAGGGCCATTTGGGCCCTTGATCTTAAATGTTTGAGGGCCCTCACAAATTTTTTGTGGGCAAGAATTTGGGCCATTGGTTTTAACCTAGATGAACCCCCAAAAAAGTGAGAAAATTGCCACAAATTTTGCGGACCATTTGGGCCCGCCGGATGTGTCTTTTGCGGGCCCTCACTGATTTTCAGGGGCCGAAGGCCCTTGGGCCCTCCTTATTTCGAGCCCTGCATCCAGATCCTTCTGATACACTCTGCTGATACAATGTACTTTCACCTTTCAGTATTTGAATGAATACAAACAGTTTTGACAGCAACAGGTCTTTTGTTTACCTCTCTACATTGTATTTGTTAACAGACGAGGAGGATAAAAAATTTGATTCCTTGCCGAATAGGAAAGAGACAGGGTTTGAAAACCCACTGGTGGACATGACTCATGCTGGTGAGAAAACAGGAAAAGTAAAATCGTGAGGGAATTCCTTTCAGGCACGGTTCATCACTTACTCCAGAACTCTAGCTTCAAATTTGCACACAATAGTTACGCCACACATTTGATGAGAGTATGCTGGGCACTATTGTTTTTCGGTTGGTCAGTGTTGACAATTTTTGCAACGGGTATTATTTATGTTGAATTTTGGATGAAAGTTATTTTGATGAGTCAATTGTATCTTTTGAGTACAGATTGGCTTATTTTGAACAGTCAAAATTTTGATGAAGTGCAATTTGAGCAACATTTTTGATGCGATTGCCATCATGATCAGCTGTGTTTACTTCTGAACTTGGTTTACATGGTGTCATGCTTCAGCGAATCCATGTAGATTTAAACTATGATTTTCAAAAAAGAGGTTACAAAAGGAAGGAAAAAGAGAAAGAGAAGAAGGAGAGAGAAAAGGGAGGGGAGAGAAAGAGAGGAGGAGAAAAAGAAAAGGAGCCATTCCCCCCTGGCCATGGTTAGAAGGAGAAACTCCCCTTCGGACATCTTGCCCCTTGTGGAATGCTGACCTTTAAAGTTGTTGGTTTTTATATTTTGGGCCCATTTTCGGCAAATTTTCCCCATAAAAGTCACATGGCCTCTCTTGCCTTTTCTCTCAACTACTTTGTAAAAATCCTGGCTATGTCACTTTCCTGGCGCGGCAACACATGCAAGTCTGTGTCATGCAGCAATTAATCATTATAAATAAGTTTACTTTCAGTCCGATATCACACAACTTTTACGGGATAGTCGGGGTAGATAGGGTAGATGGTCCATACAATCATTCCCCAATGTTCACGCCTGTATGTGGGTTTCTGACCAAAGTAACCTCATATTTGGTCATTTTAGCCTAAAAAGTACCAATTTTGTCGCGCTTCGTGTGACTTTATTTACCATTTCCACCATATTTCACTTCATGCACATTTGTACCATAAACTTTTTTTGTTGCCAAAAGGTGCTTGATTTACTAATTGAGTAGGTCCATGCCTAAAACCAGCGGGCTGAAAGTCTGGCCCGTGAATGAAATCCATAAAAATATGCGGTTGGAAAATAAATAAATAACCCTAAAAAGGGTGAAAATGGTGCATCAAATGGGTTCATTTACGCTTTCATTTTGAAAACTCCAAAAACCCCCTCAGACACCCCCTGCATCGCGCAAGTGCGACGGCCAGCGCTGTCACGCCGCATAACAAATCACTGTTGGTAACCCACGCTTTAGAAAGGGTGGGTTTGAGAGGTCCACATTCCACAAAATGCTTAAAGGGTGGGTTTGAAAAATTTCTGGTTAAAATGCGTGTCCAAATATAAAGGGTGGTCACTGATAAAAAGCAGGGGTTCAAATTCGCAATCAATTGCGGGAACCCGTTTAGGTTCTCGCAAAGGGCTTTTGCGAGTTCCCTTTGGTTCTCATCAAAACCAGGCTTCTGATTCCTGCAAAATATTGATAAAAACAGGTAAAATCATAAGGCTGTCACTCACCACCTACCCCTCATGTATCTGGCCTATAATTGAAGCGATTTGGTGAGACCATTTTGGCACTATTAGTGTGTAAAATTTTAGTTTGAAAAAGCCGAAAATTTATGAAATGATGATGGCCTTTGTGGACAAGTTTTCCCTATAGGCCTATATATTTTAAATGTTAAACATACTGTACATAAATTGGCAAATTATGTCAAAAGTAGAAACCAAAATGGCCACTTGTTATTCACTACGCAGGCAGCCCTCGAATTAAGGATCTGAAGGGGCACGGCAACTTTTTTAGGGCAAGTTGAAAATTGCTTTGGATTTTCACTGAAAAGGCAAGGCAGCACGGCAGTTTGTAATATTTCAAGAGGGCATCATGGCAACTGTTGAAAATTTGAGAAGGGCACCAAGGCAATTTCTCAAAAGTGAAGAAAACACACACAAACATATAGATAGATGATTTTATAATGAAGGGGCAGGGCTGGGGCACCGACGGCAACTTCATTAGAGGGCACGGCAAAATTGTGACTGCCTTGGGTAAAGGACATATTTTGAGGATATTAGGGCAGTGGGGATCCGTGGGTTAATTCGAGGGCTGTACGGTGTACACAGGGGGTGTCTGATGTCCCCCCTCAGAAAGTTGGAAAATTGTGCAAAATGAAGACCTAATTGAAGCGATTTGGTGAACCATTTTGGCACTATTAGTGTGTAAAATTTTAGTTTTAAAAGCCGAAAATTTATGAAATGTCAGTCCATGAAGCCTTTTGTGGACACGTTTTCCCTGTAATTGTAGGCCTATTGTGTTAAACATACATTGGTATGTGGTCATGTATCATATGGTGGGGCACATTTGCGTTACAAGCACTGATTTTGATAATTTGTCCTCCTTTTCACTTAAATTGTTACATCTCTAAAACTATACATATCACATCAACAAAACTATACATTTTTGGAAAGCTTATGTTCCAAGGAATCCAACTATGCAAAAATGAAGTTGGTATACAGTGTGCGTAAGAAAATATATAAGGTGATATCATGAAAAAAAATAATTTTACTAGTAAATTCATAATTTATTGCATTTGCTACTGATATGGAACACCTCAAATGTAATCTAATTTTGTGGCAGGCAACACTATGAGCTTAAATAAAATGTATACTTTTGCCATGTTATGATTGACCAAAGTGGTGATACAGGGTGTGAAAATATACGTAACTTCAATGCACAAAATGTTGATTACATTTTTGAAGATATTTTCTTTAGAGTGTATCCTACATTTATTTTAACTGCATATTTGGATTCCTGGGGTAAAAAGCTTTCCAAAAATGTATACTTTTCCTATCTTAGGGTGTAGGCCTATAATTCTCAAGATACAACAATTGAAAGCCAAAACGCATGTCGTGACTGAAAATCTTGGCATTTGTGTGTAAGTAAATAGAAAAAAATTGAGGTTCTTGTGACTTGCGGTTCTCAGTGAATACTTGTTTTAAACACGATTAGATAAAATTAATAGCTGAATATGAATAATGAATGCTCAAACTTTCATTTGAGGTATGATTTGCAAGTATAGCACACAATTTGGCAATGATATAATTTAAAATTCAAAAGGATGCCATGTCTCCCCATAGAGAATGCACATACTCCACTACCGCTTATCCACTACCGCTTATCCACCAGGTTTATCTTCATTAACATTTTGGTATTTTTCACTAATTAAACAAATTGGCATTCCAAATTGAGAAACATATTTGATAATTAGAATAATCAGGCTGTATAATGAGCCCAAACTTGATGCAATTGGACCAAGAATAGCCCTGTGACAACAAGTTAAATCTGAAAGAGGAGAGAAAAATGTAACGTCACCAGGTATTTTGGGGTCCCACCATAAGACACATGACCATGTTGAAAGTAGAAACAAAAATGGTCACTTGTTTATCCACTACGCAGGGGGTGTTCAGTACGGGCGCACAGACTTTTTACCGGACTTTCTTACATTAGAGGATCCCCCATGTCTTGCAATAAATGGATATTTATATCAAATATTCGTAATTATTGTTACCCATCGTACCCTAAAGTCCAGTCATTGAAGGAAGTCACGTTATAACAGGAAAACTACCATGAGAGGACATAATCGAAGTATGCATTCGGCAGTGTGTAATGGCCACTGTTATTTTCAATCGGCGCAAGCGCAGATACATGTAGCTCATTTTTAGGTGACGTACTGACGTCACCACCATTATCGGTTGGAAAAAGCTTCCGACTTTGGATTTATGAATGAATTGATTCAGTTTTCAGCAAATTATGCTACTTTTTTGAACAGCTTATCGATAAATAATTCCCTGAATGTGAGCACGATCGATGTTTTGAAAATGTATGCAGTGGAATGTGGTTTAAGACTTTTATAAATTTTGTCGGGAAATTAACTGTTGACTCCTCAGTTGGAAATTCTTTCTTGGAACAAATAAAATATATTTTGTTTTTAAAAATAAGTCACATAAAAAATTGTTTATATTACGTTGCTAAAAACGTATTGGTATTGCATTGTTCAAATTGTCAATGGATATTTAGGCCCTGGCAAAAAACGCAATTTTTTGAAGTAAAAAACGAGATCCAAAATTTTGAAAAGCGAGATTTTCCCAAAACGGCACAAAAAGCGCCTCAAAATCGAAAAATCAAAAAAAAAAAAAAAAAAAAATCAAAAAATTTGCTGCCCTCTATTGTTCAACAATGTTTAGATGTAAATAACAAACCTGACGACGGCCGGCCGATGTCGAAGAAAAAAGTGACAAAAATTTGACCTTGAATTATGTTTTATATCAAAATATTCCAGTAATTCAATAAATATAATGATATTTGGCCTAAACTTGAACTCATTTGAAATGAAATGTCAGTTTTTATTGGGTAAAGGATGGCTTTTTCACTCGACCTTGTGCTTGCAATGCTGTTGAATTCTGCACTTTGGCGAAGTTGGAACTGCATTTTAATGGAATTTGGCGAACTTTTATGGCATAAAGCAACATTTTTATGCTTGGAAACTTTTTAAAAAAGCGAGATAATTGGTTAATAGCGAGAATCACGGCGTGAAAAGCGAGATCGCGTTTTTTGCCGGGCCTTATGGATATTTCAATGGAAAACAAGAAATAGCAAAATATCAGTAACATCCCATTTTTACCGTAACCCCCCACCATGGTCGACTTAGGGGTTCTATTCACAACATGCGATACTCAATCGTTTAGCCTGAAGAGCATGATAAAAACATATCGTCTTGTTTATGACAGGATTACACGATATTGCAGGACAGCAAAGTCCGGTTGGTAAATGAATTCCCGTTATTGCGGGACAAGTAAGAATGTCTCATAATTTTCTCTATGCGCCCGTACTGGTGTTTGAGGGGGGATGTTGCCCCCTGAGAAGTTAGAAAATTTTGCAAAATAAAGGTCCAATTGAAGCCATTTGGTGCATCATTTTTACACTATGAGATTTTACTAATTTGACAGCTCTTTTTGTGATATTTACTACCTAGGTGTGAGCATGGAAGTAAGAGACATGGAAGCTGGTCGATCCAACACCTATTGAATTATTTACGTAACATTCTATAGAGGGTCCGTATCAAGCTATTGTGCTAACAATGTAGTCAGCGTGTCTTTGATGTGGATCATACTTGCCGCCTTTATTGCCAGTTCGTTTTTTACAGGTTTATTATTATGAGCAAAAATCATGTTTTTTCTTGATTATGTTTCAAGTATGTTGTTTATATTCGGAACAAAGTGACAGGGATGTTAGATTTGTAATCCATAATTACAGAAATCCAATCAAAATATCGAGTTCAACCCTATACTTACAGATTTTCTTAAATTTCAAAATATTGGAAATCATGCATTTACTTCTAAACCGCTAATTAGCCGTAAAATTTGATATGCATGCGCACTTGGCACACGCGTTACATTATAAAATTAATCCCGCATCTATTTGTGTGCCCGGGGCTGCCCGAAATTGCTGTTGACCAGAATGTTCCAGGGTCGGGTCTTACATTCGGCGTAAAATAAATTGTCTTTCATTTCATTTTCTGTTTTAAAACTGCTATCTGAGAGTCTAGCATATATATACATTTAATCGGTAGGTTTTTACATAATTACATACCTTTAATAAAATTGTATATTAAATTAAACTGATAGCATTCTGATCATTACGTAGGGATTTTATAAAATCTGTTTGTGTTCACAAAACTTGTCATGCACTGCGGTAATATAACACAGCCCATTGACAGGACTTAGTACCCGACTTCGTACTGCTATTGATTTTTAAGCGGGTACTTTGATTTTAGACATGGTACACGTTGACCATGCGTTGACTCAATTGTTCCCCTTCCACCTGTACTTCTTTTAGGTATGCTAGGTGAATTCAAATTTGCCATCAAACTGCATCATTTCATATATCAAATTAAAGCCCTTGAGTAAACAAAGCCAAAACTGAAAACCTTTTGTGCATAGCACTTTCCGTAGCAAAGTTACATCTTGTCAAAGATTGACTTTCATCAAAAAGTTTCAGCTAGCAAAATTCCCCAAAACGGCATTTCGGGGGTGTTTCTAGATCTTAAGTCTCATTATGATAGCAGCTTTTTAAAATGGAACTGCTATCCAAATCCCTCTAAAATTCCATGTGCGGGTGACTTATCACCATAAAAAATCACATATTTGGGTCTTGAAGTGAAGTATAGAAAACATATTTATGTAGGTTTCTTTCTTCGGGCACTTGTTTTAAATTTCTATGTAAAAATGCATTGACATTGTCGGCGAATTTGGCTGACTAGCAAATGTGTTAACTAAGGTTTGCCTGGGTTACCTACTTCTTTTGTTCAGTATCGCGGCAAGTATGATACTCACTTTGATGTAGTATTTGACCAGCTTCCATGTCTCTTACTTCCATGGTGTGAGAGTATACTACCTTGGCATGAGACCGTCTGAAAGTGACTCACTGATCACTGCTGATATGCGTGCTGTGAGAGTTGACAGCCCTGATCAAAATTTCTACAAGATAACCTCAGTTGCAAAAACTTGCACCGCTGTCCGACCGAAAAACGATAGCAACGCATTCTAGCATCGAATGCGCAATTCGAAGCTTAGCGTTCTCGGGTGAAACCCATCATGCATGATTTTGTTTTGGGCAGACAGGCATGCATGGCATTGGCCATGTCATACATGTCGTGATCCATGGGTCATGATGATGTTGGCCATTGGCATGCATTGCCATTGGTATTGCATTTGATTTGCATGCATGCATGCATGCATGGCCCGGGATGGGGCAATAATTTTTCTGCACTTGATTATGCTTTTCTGGAGGCCACATGTATACAATTCAATTAAATGACAGCATATCAAAATCAAATACTTACCTAAATTATGGAAGATATGATGATTTTCAGATCCGAAAGACCTAAACCGGTACAATGTAGAAAATTATATTTTTTTTCCAGCCAAAATTTCCGTACAAAATCCACACCGCCCACTGCCACTCATGTCAGTGTTTCTAGAAATCACCGCCATTACGTCAATCAAGTTAGTCTATTTCACATCGTTCTCCAGGAGAATATCTAATTCCTAACACTCCGATCGCCAGGCAATCTACGTTTGTAGTAGGCCAGTGGGACAACGCAACCGCTACGTGAACGAGCTAATTCCTCCAATGTGTGTACTTCTAACTTATCACTATAATTCTGTGGTAGGCCTACTTATTCCTGACAACATAAAAATAAAGAAAACGCTAACACTCTTTGAAAAGGGGCTCTTGGCTGTCCTGTGATATAAACCCTCAAGAAAAGGGTTGAAAATTTAAAGAACCAAAAATGCTTTAGGCAAACAAACACTTGTAGGGCTTGATGCAAAAAGATAAATTCACATAATTTTTATTCAGGGCCGTTCGGACCGAAAATTATTTTCAGTGTCAAACTCGTGTTCTTCGAGAAAAATTCAGGTGATATTTTTAAAGCCCCCTCCCCTCCCCTTTCAGAGGCAGTGGCAGCGCCAGGAATTTTTTTTGGGGGGGGGGCATTGGGGGCAGTGGCATAACTATATAGGGGGCAGGGGGCAGGGGCAACATGTTACCCAGCCCTTAGGGGGCCCCAGCATCTGAGACGAATATACCTCGATTCTGCAGCCCTCCAAGCGATGAAAGTCAAAACTTTTGCGCGCTTCACACGCATTTCAGCACAAAAATCAATTGAAAGAACATTTTAAGACCGATATTCAACTTCTAGTATATATTAGGGGGAAGTGGGGCAAATTGGTCCACCTAATGTCCCATTTTGCCCCACCAGATTTTACTCGGCTATAATACTAATACCTGACAACTTGCGACAAGTGACCACTACAAAACAAAATGTACATCACCAAGAGTCTAGTAGTAGACTAACGTTTCACAAAAAATGGTGCCCGTCGGCCTCCGGCTTCATTATTTTATTGAGGAGTCTTTAAGGCGTCCCATTTTACCCCACTGCGAAATTGTTGCTGTAAAGAGGCTGGGGTAAAATGGGACAGCTGGGGTAAAATGGGACGCCATATAGTACTAAGGGATTTCTTTTGTTGGGGCAAAATGGGACAGTGCGAGTTAGCACACAGTAAATCAATGGCGTCCCATTTTACCCCAATTTGGCACATTTCTAAAAGAAATCTTTTCTTATAATTTTCGAAGAAAAGAGTAACAATTTTTGTCTTATTTAATTGAAAAAGGTGGCTTAGAAGTAATTTTTTAATTTGAGAAACACTAATTCGGGCCATCGATTCAGATATTTAGCCTCAAGTCGTGACCTCTGCTTAGACATGACAAAAAAAATGGAATACTTATTTTGATGTGTTAAGCTTACGGCCCTCAGAAGTTCCTGTTTAATGAAGAATGGTACTTTTTAATGGCTGGAAATATAAATAGACATTATTGTCAAAGTTCTTTTGTTGCAAAAATGGGCAAAATGTGACCATTTTAAGGTATAAAAGTATTTCTGAAATCACTGTCCCAAATTACCCTGTGTCCCAATTTGCCCCAAGTTACCCTATGCTGGTTTCATACTACCCTGCCGCTTGCCGCTGAGCGGCGTGGCGCACACGCAGTGCAGACAAACGGACACAATAAAGGCTTGTCATTGGTTGAAACGCCCTGCCGCTTGCCGCAGCGGCAAGCGGCAGGTAAGTATGCTTGATTAATTTTGCAAGGAGTCATGTCACAAAAAACAACAACGCCCATATAGAAAGATCAATTTTTTCCCCAAATGCTGGGTAACTTTGGTTAGGCTATTGACCCCCTATAGGGCACCCGTTCAAAATTATTAAAAAATCTTTTTCAACTTCAAGGTGTAGAAGAGAACCCTAATGTCATAAAAAGAGTTAAGTATAAAAATTGGTTTTCATCATCATCATCTTCCAATCTGGGCTTCCAATACTGTGCAGAAACCTCCGCTGGAGTATACTCATACATTATTTGGACGCAGTAGGCCTACCCCATTTTACGGTAACGGGACTATAGTTTTCACCAGCCTGTACTTTTATATAAAAACAGGGACAATCTGTTCCAACTGAACCAAAGGATGGATACAAAAGGATACAACAGTGTCACACTATCATAAAATTAAAAACAGGAAAAATATGACACAACACCAACTGGCGGAGTAACACAAAACATATAAAGACAAAACTTTTCTTTCTCAAGGGATAAAATAAAAGACCTGCAGGCTCTCAGTATAGTTGAGACCAGCTCTGATAAAAAAAATGAAAATAAAAAGCTGTACTTTTATAGAAATCTGGACCGCAATTCAATAGGTCCTATGATATACGGTATTGATTTTTACTTAAAGAAGTATTTCGTGATCCTAGCATCCTCTTTTTATGACATTTTTAGTATATCCACGAAAAAAGCTTGATTACGAGTTAAAAACCCGACGTTTCAAAAAGACAAAACTTTTCTTTCTCAAGGGATAAAATAAGAGACCTGCCGGCTCTCAGTAGGCCCTATAGTTGAGACCAGCTCTGATCAAAAAAAAAAGAAGAAAATAAAAAGCTGTACTTTTATAGAAATCTGGACCGCAATTCAATATAGGCCTAGGTCCTATGATATACGGTATTGATTTTTACTTAAAGAAGTATTTCGTGACCCTAGCATCCTCTTTTTATGACATTTTTAGTAGATATCCACGAAAAAAGCTTGATTACGAGTTAAAAACCGTCGCGACGTTTCAAAAAGACAAAACTTTTCTTTCTCAAGGGATAAAATAAGAGACCTGCCGGCTCTCAGTATAGTTCAGACCAGCTCTGATAAAAAAAAAGAAGAAAATAAAAAGCTGTACTTTTATAGAAATCTGGACCGCAATTCAATAGGTCCTATGATATACGGTATTGATTTTTACTTAAAGAAGTATTTCGTGATCCTAGCATCCTCATTTTAAGACATTTTTTAGTAGATATCCACGAAAAAAGCTTGATTCCGATTTTGCGTTTGCGAGTTATGCATGATTATGTGTATTACACTGCTCCATAGACAATGTGTTGTAATTTTTTTATCTTTCAATGTTTATTAGATTTTTATTACGAACAATTATCAACAAATTACAGAAATCACAAAAAAGCAACAGCATACAACAGATTTTAAAATAATTACTAAAAGTTGGGTAATTCCAAGTATACATACATATGCCTACATAAGAACTTGCAGCCATTAATATAAGATATTAAACATGTTAAATAGGTCAAATCGCCATTTACGGAAGTGGGAGCTAAGCTTGCCTTTCTTTTGCAATTAAATATTCTATTTCCCTATTATTCTTAATACAAGCCTTAACACTAATAACAATGTGTTGTAATTTCGTTCTGGTATACCAGAACGAAATTCAAATTTCACGATATCTTTGCAAAACGAATTAATCTGCAAGAAATGTTTTGTATTAAAGCATTATGTAGCCAGAGGTTTCCAGTGATATAAAAATCTCAACCTTTTTTGAGAAAAGTTTGGGGGGAATGATGCTGTGGATCACGAAATGCCCTTTTAAAACTACGGTCTCTGTAGGAGCTTGTATGGATTACCTCCAAGATCCCCGGATCCAGCATAAACGTCGGGTTATAAAGGTTTTAATAACATTCCAACCCGCATTCCAAAAACATTTGTGAAAACTTTATGCAAACGCATTCTGAGCAGAATGTTATTTAGCCTAAGTGTTGACAAAATATTTTGCACCATGTTTGTCCAAAATATTTTACAGTAGGCCTACCGTTAAAAAAAAAATCGTTTTGAATAAATGTTAAAAGAACATGTAAGTTTGTGTTTGCTGGGGACGCGCATTGTCAGTTTCACAGCTCAATTGATATTTGTAAGACAGTCGTTCATTACTAATAATAGAGAGGGCGAGATGGCCGAGTGGTTAAGGCATTGCGCTGCCGGCCGGGAGATACGATCGACGAGGGTTCGAGCCTTGGGCTTGCCTTAGGTGAAAATTCTCTTCCCTCCCAAAAAGTTCCTATATGGTCAGGAATCCTTCAATTCAGTTCAGAAATTTAATCTCAGAATTTAATTGAAGAATTTCTTCTCGCCCCCATACACTGCTTATCACGTGCAGATATAGGTAGTGTATGTGCTTCGTCCGTGGTTCGGAAGTCACGTAAAGCCGTTGGTCCCGTGTACAGGAGGGCTCTCGATCATCCCTGTGCACGTAAAAGTGTCAGAGCTATTCGGAAAGAGTAGGGGATCACCCCCGTTCTGGTATCTGTACCCCCTTCCCCTAGGTTCCAGGGCAGTAGTAGTTGTCTGTACAGTGATAGTAGGCCTAATAGATTAGTTGTGTTTGTGAAATGGTGATATAGATTATACATGTAAAAATCGAAATTCGAAAATTACACTGCCGGATTTCCTTGAATTATTATTACTAGCGGGATGCTTTTAGATGGGAGCGTTCACCCGTTATCATAATCCGTGACCCGTCCATGTACCTTTTTGTCCTTTTTCTGCCTCCGCAGGAGGTAGTATGCTTTGAAATTTACACCTAAATAATGTGCGGCATGTAGGCCGATTGTACAAATTTATATTCTGACAAGTACTCTAATTTCCGCCCAATATCGAGAGCCCAATATATATCCCCCACCTCTTTGCGCCATACATAAATTCGCCTATCGCCATTTCCGAATGTTCAAAAAGGTAATCACGCTTCCTCAGCATGTGCAATAAATTAGCATTAAAATTAATCTTATTCTATAGGGATTCTAGAAACGCCTAGCACGTGGCGCCAATGGCGTGGGTCTATCAAGTTAATGAATTATGCATTAGAATATTTTCAAACTCATATGTTGTATAATTGAAGACCGAATTAAAAAGACTAGCTTGCGTATGCCGTCCTGTAAACCAGACCAAAAATGCCATACTGCGCAGGTCAGCAACCAATCACGGCGCGCCTTTGTCATGACGTCAGACGCAAACTAGTCTTTTTTAATTCGGTCTTTAATTATAGGTTGTAACCTCAGCGCTCATCAGCAGCCACACCACCTCAATGCCTTCGGTGTGATCAGCAGCTTTATCGTTGAAGACAAGTTGGAAAACCGTTATGCTGTGGCAATGGGAATACACCTCAAACAAGGTTTAATTTCATGGTTACATGAAACCTGATTATTAATGCAAAAACTTTGGCTGGAGAAGTTGAAGCTGACGTTCATGGCGACACTTTGGATGTGATAATTTGACATCATGGATTGTTTTGTGCAAAATTGGAGGTATTTTTGTGCCACGGCGAGTAAGCAGACCGACTGGCATGCATGCTAGGCTCGACTAGGCCACAATCATGATCCGATGCATTTGAACTGCAATGTATGGTATGATACGCCTAGCCGCGCCTATGGCCGGCTTCATTGCTGCCCGGGCATTGCTGTTCAAATACATGTACTAAAGTATTGCAATTTTATTGCGTTGATGGGCTGGCATTTTCTTCGGAAGGGGGTCACAAATATGTCGGTGACCGAGTCAATTTTTATGACCCCCCTATCGCGGGCAAAATTTTTACGACCCCCTATCGCGGGTCGAAAAATTTTATGACCCCCCCCTTCCAACTACACAGACTCAATAAAAATTATTCATTGCCGGAACTAAGGCGCGGAGCGCGTCAAAACTTAAAAGTGAAGAAAGCGTGTGGAGCGTGGTAAATTTTTTTATTGTAAGTGTAAAGAAGATGCGCGGAGCGTGTAAAAATTTTTCATAGATTGTACACCCATTTCGACTGCGAAGTGAAAGAATGCGCGCGCAGCGCGCGAAAATTTTAAGTCACCAGCCCTAAATAATTCTATAACCCCCCTATTTTGGGTGTTAAAAAATTATAACCCCCCCATTTTTGGTCTGAAAATTCTATGACCCCCCAGTATATTTGTGACCCCCCACTTCCGAAGAAAATGCCAGCCCCTAATTCGGAATAATTCGTTTTAAAGTATTTGCTTCCCCAATTCCCATGCGTGGTTGTGTTTTATGTTCTACTGAGTACTGTTGCAATATTTTTGCATGCATACCCATGACCGTTTCAAGACTTTGACTGAGAAATTTGCTTTTTGTTTGTTAAGATAAAAATAAAATAAAATGCAAGAATCATCTTTCCCCACACAATACTTCTTACAAACAAGGTGTTGATATTGGCCCTGTCGATGCAAGACAAAGCACAAATGAAACAAAACAAAACAATAATGTTTTTGATTTTTTATTCAATTACACATACAAAAGAGTAATGACCTATAAAAAGACCCCCTAAATATAATAATATTAATATTATTTTAGTCCTGAATACAAAATATAATAAACAAGCATTAAAAAAATCTGAAACGTTACAATCGTAATTTTCAGTCAAAAAATCCACGAGAAATGACTCTTGATACAACTTAGGCATATATGCATTTAAAAACAGAAACGGCTGCCTGCATCTGGAACTCTTCATATCTGAAAGTTTGAAGGTCTTATTTCATACATCAGAATTATCTGCAAGATTGCAAGATGGCTTTAGGTGACCGTGGCCCTATTGGCTAATGCACAAATTGCACAGCCGCCATCGGCGCTGTGCATTGTTTTTACCGCGTTCTTCTTCTTCTGTCAACATTTTGCAGACCCCCCCTCTCGAAATTTACAAATTGCTCTAGCTCCGACATACTTTCATGGATTTCAACCGAACTTAGACACACTCATCACTGGCACTTGCTACAAATGTCACATGATCAATTTCCGGTCAAAGATCATCCACTTCCGGTCAATGACCAAAAACGTGATTTTCACTAAAAATGCTTCTTCTTCCACATATTACATAGCACGTTGACGTCACTTACACACATGCATCATCTATATCCAGTGTCTAAAAGTTATACCACAGAATTGGGATCAAAGGTCATTAAGGGGTCACTTCCGGTAAAAGTCTGACAGATTTGTAAAAATATTCAAAAATCACTGTCTTTACAAATTACATAGCAGAGAGTCGCCATTAGCACACATGCATTGCTACTAGCTAGGGTCTTTAGGATGCCTACAGTTTTGGGGTCAAAGGTCATTAAGGGGTTACTTTCGGTCAAAAACCAAAATTATCAAAAATGTTTAAAAAATTTTTATCTCAAAATGTAAACAGACCAGAGTAATATAATCATCATACATGAATCAGTGTTACTTGATGTATGCATGGTATTTTTATTTTGGGGGTCAAAGGTCATTAAGGGGTCACTTCCTGTTTTTAGCTAAATAACTTTAAGAATTTTTATCTCGACAACTAAACATAGTAGAATTTTTAATTAAAATTGGAACAATGCATTTTGTCGGTGTACATAAGGTTTTTTTTTCATTGAAGTCAAAAGTCATTAAGGGGTCAAAAGGTCAATCATAAATTTTTTAAAATCAAAATCCACGTATAAGTTCCGATTAAGCTGAAATTCACCAGGAATATTCCTTATGACATCCTAAGCACTATGTCATATTTTTGCGGGGTCAAAGGTAATTAAAGGATCACTTCCGGTTCCCACAGATTAAGGGGTCATTTTTTATTTTGCATCAGCCCCCCTAAAATACCAGGCGGTTGTGCATGCTCGCGGTCGCAGGCGACCGCAACCATATCTAGTTTAGATTTTCTTTCTATTTAAATAATATGTTAAAGCTTATGCCCTGTAGATTACATTCGGTTCCTGAGATATGGCCTGTCAAAATGGTGCGAACCCAAAACAAAAAATTGGCAACAACTTTCTTTTTATTTTCTATATTTTTGACAAGTCCAGTTGCCAGATGATTTTCTAATTACATGTATGAATTATGCAAAGTGAAGATTTTAGATACAATTAAAAGAGCTATAGTAGGCCTACTGAGGCATGGTACATGGGTAGAACACACACTGTAGACCTACTACAAAATTACGGTTGCGTTTTGGCAAATTTCAATTTGCATAATTAATTTGGGCCACTTATTAGAAAAGTTGATTAGGGCCCTAATTAATTATGCAAATGGAAATTTGCATGGAAAAAGGCATTCATGGGTTTTATATCTTATTTTGTAGCCGATCTGAACATTCTACTTTGTACAATTCTTGCATATATAATTAGAAAATAAGGCCTACCTGACATCATTGCATATCAAAAATAAAAGAAATTTGTTGCCAACTTCTTGGTTTCGCGCCATTTTGACAGGCCATATATTTTGGTAACCGAATATCCGATTAAAATAAAATTTTCAGTCTTGTAATCAGGAGAGAATGGACTCACATATTTCAATCAGACAAAAATCTATATCCAATAGCGTTACCTTAAAGCTAGCATTATAAGTGTCTCCTTAACTAATAACAAAAGGTGCCCACTGGTATCTTGGAGGCATTGTCTTTTTAAAGACATTTCTTGTTTTTCCTTCTTTCCGTATTATCATGTCCACTGGTCTCTGGCTCGCAGTCGCGTGGCTCTGCGCCGTTTACGCGCCCATTGGCGTAGTGCGCATTACGCACGAGGCGCCGACGCGCTGCCGGCCAGCTGCAGTGACGCGTAGTCTGGCAAAGGATTTTCATAACAAAAAACCCGTTTTTACCCATATTTTCACTGTTTTTGCAGCCAATTCTTGACCGTTTTCAACCAAATAAAGTTTAAACACGTTCCCGTATATTCATCGATCTCCCGTATGAATTTGGCGACATTTGGATCGAAACTGACGGAGCCTTTTAGGCATACATAGATAGATAGATAGATACATAGATAGATACATACAACATTCCCCTATTTATAGTAAGACTAGCGGGACACCCGCGCTACGCGCGGGTCCCCGCTAGATGAGTAAATGGGAGCGTTCACTAAAACAGGAGGAATTACTGAACAGGTAGAATCATTGAAAAGGTAAATTTTATTTATCTGAACCTGACCCTCTTTAAGCCTACGTTTCCATTTTAACTTCTTTCTTTCTTTTTAGTTTTTTCTACATGGGCCAATTTTGTTCCATTTAAAAAAAAATTCTGCTGCTAAGCTTCCGATTTTCCGTTACCATGCATGTTTTTATATTTATTCAACCCCGTTCCCGTTATTTTCTAAATCTGTCCTTTCTTACATTTCCATTTTAGCTTCTATTTTATTTGCTGCATAGCTTGTGATTTTCCGTTTTCATGTTATTTATTTAATTCTGTCCTCAGTTTAATAGCTTTTTTATTTAAACTTCCTGATTTAATTATAGCTTTTTTTTTTCTTACATTTCCTGAAGAGTTTCTTTCTTTCCTTCTTTAGCCTATTTTATTCATTTTGTGACTAAGTATAACCCACATACTCGTACAGCCTGTTTGTCCTCATTTTGTTTTCTTTTTTATTTATAGTAGGCCTACCTCTTCATGTTGTTTGTACTTTTTAACACACATCTGTTTCCCGTATTTATTACGCTACGGTCGTTCACCCGTAATATCATTCATTACGTGACTCTGCGTCGTTTACGCGTGCCATGGCGTAGTGCTGCGTTACCCGCGCGGTATCGCTGCGCTACGCGAGCGGATTGGCATTAGATACGCCCGTGCGACGCGCAGGCCTAGCTTAGTAACTGACTGCTTTTTTTGTTTACCTTGGATAGCAACGGACCACATTTTCACTGATTTTGAGGCCAATTCTTGACCGTTTTCAACCAAATAAAGTTTAAACACGTTCCCGTATATTTATCGATCTCCCGTATGAATTTGGCGACATTTGGATCCAAACTGACGGAGCCTTTATAGCATACATAGATAGATACATAGATACATAGATACATACAACATTCCCCTATTTATAGTAAGATTATTCGCTACTTGCACGGTTCCGCCATTATGCACTATGTGCGGGGAGAGCCTCGAACTGGCAGCATACATGAATGGGAATTGAACTAGTCATAACGTTCCTTCTGAACCTTCTGAATGTTTAGTCAGCAGGGCGGTTTTCCGCAAGTCGCTAACTTGTGTGGGTTGCGCGCATTTAAATTGCAGGTGTGCCATCGTTTTGTTGTAAGTCTGCGTCAGTGTCATCATTCTGCTTGAAGTCTATTGTGTCTTTTTGCTTGAAGTCTACAGTGTCTTTGTTTATGAAGTCTACAGTGTCTTTCTGCTTGAAGTCCACAGTGTCTTTCTGTTTGAAGTCAGTGTCTTTCTGTTTGAAATCTGCAGTTGCTTTCTGCTTGAAATCCACGGTGTCTTTCTGCTTGAAATCCACGGTGTCTTTCTGCTTGAAATCCACGGTGTCTTTCTGCTTGAGATCTACAGTGTCTTTCTGCTTGAAAACCGCGGTGCCTTTCTGTTTGAAAACCACAGTGTCTTTCTGCTTGAAGTCTACGGTGTCTTTCTGCTTGAAGCCCACGGTGTCTTTCTGCTTGAAGCCCACGGTGTCTTTCTGCTTGAAATCTACAGTGTCTTTCTGCTTGAAGTCCACAGTGTCTTCCTGCCTGGAGTCTACCGTGTCTTCTGTTTGAAAACCACAGTGTCTTTCTGCTTGAAGTCTACAGTGTCTTTCTGCTTGAAGTCCACAGTGTCTTTCTGCTTGAAATCCACAGTGTCTTTCTGCTTGAAGTCTACAGTGTCTTTCTGCTTGAAGTCTACAGTGTCTTTCTGTTTGAAGTCCACAGTGTCTTCGTTCTGTGTAAGGTTACATAATTCTTCCTTTCATGTATGCTGCCAGTTCGAGGCTCTCCCCGCACATAGTGCATAATGGCGGAACCGTGCAAGTAGCGAATTATTATTATTATTAATAGCTGCATTGATTTAGTAAACGTAGTGAAAGAGATTACGTTTTGTGAGACCCTGAGCCTCGTGAAAATCTGCATTATTTTTTTATTCCCTAATTGAAAATATAAAATATCAAATGAGTGATACACAGTAATTTATGTTCGAATAAATAATTTTTATTACCAATTTTCCTCATTTTACTTGTTTGAGGAAAATACATGGCACTGTTTGAAGTATTTTACTCAAAACATGCAGCTCAATTGAAGCAGATAAAAACACTTCACTCACGAGAGCCCCGCCCACTCCGAAAATGAGGACAATTTTATCAGATAGCAAGATTTTAAAACTGTATTAAAAACGTTTTTTATAATATTGTATTCATATTTTTGTACTATGAATGAATAAAAAATATTAAAGGTATATCTAACAATAAAGATAGTACTTTAATTTATTGTACATAAAGGTTAACAGAAATATTTTTAATAAAACTGCGACCGTCAGGTTGCAAATTGGGGTCAGTATGTAAATAGGGTCAATTTGACAGAAGTTATCGTGGCGAAATTTGATTGACCGAGGTATGCTAGACTTGTGTTAAAAAGATACATGCATAGCAGTCAGAGTGTAAAATACGTGTAAATTTCAGAATTTAACCAATGCAATGCAAGTGGAATTTTCTCTAGGCAAAACGCCTGTTTAAAAGGTAGGTCATGCAGGTTAAGTGCTAAATAATGATAAGCTTACTCGTGCGGAGCTCGAAATGACTGCTGTCCCGACAAAAATTAATATTATTATATTTAATATTATATTCAAATGCAGTAAACCTTTGCATGTTTGACGAGCACGACTACCGTGATGTTGCAAATTCGAAGCTAACAACGCATACGGCGCACGGTTCATTCATAAATTTCCACTCCGCAACAGCAGATCTAGTCTTGCCAGCAAGACTTCAGTCTTTATCATAAACATAATGACATCTTAGTACAAGGAACTTATTACGATGTCCTCATTCACAAACTGATACTATCTGTCCATCGTATAAGACTGTTACCGCACGGCAGCTGGTTGAAGGAATATTACACAGTCAAGAATAGGCTCCATCATTTTTTGTTCTGATCCTCCCAGTCTCCCAAAACATCAAAAGCGTTGCACATTTACTTACTTAAGACTGTCCTTTTTCATATACGCAGACAAAGTAGGGCCAAGCTACCTAGAAATGGTCAAATTTTGGCAAGAAATATCTCTGTGTAATAATAATTATGTACATGTAAGTCCCATATCACATCGTTATCGGCGATCGTGATTTTTTTTTCTGAAGTTTGGCTGGTACCTACTAGCGTCATGCAGGTGATGTGACACAGCTAAAATAATCGATCGGGGATCATTAAAACGTCAACAAATTTCAAAACACAGAAAGCAGTAAACTTAATGGCGAGCGGTCCGAATTTTGAGCCATACAAATTTACGTGGTGAACTAATGACATCTACGGACCTGAAGTCTTGCAGCGGTACATAGGGATGCACTGTACGTTTAAGAAAAACAAACTTCAAGCATCAAGAAATATACCTTGTATTTGTCAGTTTTACCTCAGAGATGCTGTAGACCCTAGAAACATCACAAGTAGAATGCTGCTCAATATGATAAATCCAAATCATGAAAATAAAGCAATTTTGCAGAGCAACATTTTGACCACTTTTGCACTAAGTAAATTACTCCATGAAGATTGCAGGTTTTGCCAACTCGTCTCAGGGAATGTTGAACCCACCCAAAACATGAGATCAATGTAGATCAATTATCTCAACTTTGGTATGGTAGTATAGTACAATGGGATTAAAATCATCCATGTACGCCCAAACTCTGGTACAATATGGGATTAAAATCATCCATGCAGGCCAAAACTGTCCTTGAGAGTTCCTCGTCTACATCCTTGTAGCCCAAAATGAGCCCACATATTGTGATGTTTCTTATTTGTGGTACAGATATAAATAGAGTGCACTATAACTCAGTATGCTGAGTTATAGTTACTAGAACTACAGCAGATCGCGACATGGCCTCGGCACAATCAGAGACAAGTACGTCCAATGCAGTAAATACACGATGTATAGGTCACCCCGGTCATCCGGGTACTTATTTTACATGACGCTACAGTCGGCTACACTTACGCTTTTCAACCCACAATAGATCGTGCAGCTGAGCGACTACTTGAAGACTTGTAGCAGAGCTCATTCGGTTGTTTACGTTCTGTTTTGACCTTGAATCAAGCAAATTTCTCGGCCGATTTTCGGTAAAATAAAGGTTAAATACTTGGCGAAAATTGCATTTTATGTGAAGCTGAACACATGAACATGTAGAGGAGAGTCTTTATTTTTGTTGTTAGCTGGAGGCCCCATGTCGAGAAGTCGAGAAATGGTAGTATTTTGGCCGATTTGAAAAGGGACAAACCACAGAAAACTACAAATTTGACTTCTGAATCGGATTTGTTGTCAACGGAGGTCAACGGCTTGTGACGTCACTCCGGGGTCACCTATACTTTAAATACGCGCTTGTCAAAGGTTTACTGCAAACGATTATAATACTGACATGATCGTGACTAGCTAGACCATGTGGACTGTATCCATTTATGCATGCCTGGTCTTCCAATTTTCTGACAATCCATGTGAAGTGGAAAGACCACACTCAAAAAATTCAGTAATTCAGTACCCCGGTAATTGTGTTTATTCTCAGCCATTTGAGAACAGCACAGTATTAGAAGGAAGGAATTATTGACTTTTTGCAAGGGATTTTAGGGGTTGTGCAAGGGTACATGGATCTAATCCATGTGTTCCTACAGACTACAGTCACCCATGGAAAACAGGGTACCGGTACTGAAAAGCACTACACAATGTCCACATCAGCCATAGCCTAGGTGGGTTTGTTTACATTGCATTAATTCCTTCAGAACAGGCAATACAGATTCCAAACAGATAAAACTTACCTAAGGCCCATGAAAGTCAATTCCGAGTTTATCGTCACTTTTTTTTTCCAGTTTGATGAGGTGACTATTTCATTTTTGTCTCGCCTGATAAGGCAGGAGACTATATAATCACTTTTCCGTATGTGTGTATGTATGTGTGTGTGTGTGGATGTGACAAATTTGGTTAAAGTTTTGGTTAAAGTTTGCCTTCCGCCTATTTTCTCTCGGAGACTAGGGGTTGCACGCCCTCAAACTTGGTGGGTGGGTGCATCTTGACCCGAGACAGAACCGGTTTGTATTGGTTAGTGGGTCAAGGTCACTGAGGTCATCTAGGGTTCATCCGAGGTCAAATTAGTAAAACTGTCGTATGGGCATGAAACTTGGTGGGTGCAGTCAACATTTAAAGCCAAATTTGTGGAAGGTCATTTCAAGGTCACCAGGGGTCATCTGAGGTCAAATTAGTAAAAACTGTCGTATGGGCATGAAACTTGGTGGGTACAGTCAACATTTAAAGCCAAATTTTTGGAAGGTCATTTCGAGGTCACCAGGGGTCATCTGAGGTCAAATTAGTAAAACTGTCGGATGGGCATGAAACTTGGTGGGTACAGTCAACATTTAAAGCCAAATTTTTGGAAGGTCATTTCGGGGTCACCAGGGGTCATCTGAGGTCAAATTAGTAAAACTGTCATATGGGCATGAAATTTGGTGGGTGCAGTCAACATTTAAAGCCAAATTTTTGGAAGGTCATTTTGAGGTCACCAGGGGTCATTTGAGGTCAAATTAGTAAAAACTGTCTGATGGGCATGAAACTTAGGGGGTACAATTAACATTTAAAGCCAAATTTTTGGAAGGTCATTTCGAGGTCACCAGGGGTCATCTGAGGTCAAATGAGTAAATACTGTCGTATGGGCATGACACTTGGTGGGTACAGTCCTCATTTAAAGCCAAATTTTGGGAAGGTCATTTTGAGTCCACCAGGGGTAATCTGAAGTCAAATTAGTAAAAACTGTTGCATGGGCATGAAACTTGGTGGGTACAGTCACCATCAGCCAGATAATCGTGCCCAGCCGATTATAACCGCCAAATTCATTTACCTCTACCAAAGTAATCGCAAAAGCAGGCGGTCACGAAAGCAGGCGAGACTCGTGGTTCGAGAACCGCCTTGTTCATTATTTCATCAGATTTCATTATTGACCTAAAATGCGTGTTGATTTTTATGGAAGTAAATGCGACGAAGAAGAATTGACAAGACATTGAATTCTATTTGCTCAATTTCATACCAAAATCAAGGAAAACATAGTTTTGTTATTACAAAATAAAAAATAACATGAAAATCATACAGGTCATTTCTGGTCGATTGCAGCAGGCCACTTGAGGTAATCAATATTGGTACGGTACTTGAATGGCGTGACTCTGTGACTTTCTGCTCATTGTAAGACAGTGTGAAATCTCCTCTTTTAAAAGCTGAAATCCTCTTCTTTTGGAAATTTCTTTGAGGCAAAATTTTAGCTTTTTCTATTATTTTCAGCCCATTTTGAGCATATTTCAGTGCTTTTCCTCTTTTTTCCTTGTTTTTGAACAAAGTTCCTCTTTTTTCAATAGAGGTCACTCACACCCCTGAACAGTGTTGTAAACTTGATTGAATAACATTAAGATTGGCAACTGATATCCTTTGTATTTGAGTTGTCAAATTTATGGATTACTGTCAAATGAAGTAAACAGTCAAACATGCTGCTGCAGAACTCTATGCCTGTACATGTATGTGTGTGTCTGAGGGCCAATGACACACATTTGATGGGTGTAGTGCAAGGAGGGTGGTGAATTCTCTTCCCCCCCCCCTTCGCCTTCGGCCATGGCATGCCAAAAAATCTTTGCCTCCCTTTTGATGTGCCAAAGTCTCATCAACATACACACAAAGTGAATACATTTTGTAACTGGTTAAATGTTGCAGACCAGGGTCCAAGAAAAACTCTAACGCTCTAAAAATACTGTATTTTACCCCTTTTCAGTCAAAGCCCAACTGTATGCACTACTCTCACATTTAACTCTCTCCACACAGTGACACAGACCTGTGTCAACTGCAGACGACAAGTTTCTTTTTTTTTTTAATTCACAAGGTTCAGAATAGTAATAGTCATGACCATATTTGGAATCAGCATTCAAAATGTATTAAAATTAGTACAAACAAACATAGTATTCAGCAGGGACTGCCTTTTGAGGAGAGCGAGAGCAATCGCTCTCTACTGCTCTCCTTAAATCTGATATGGGGGAGTGATTTTTAGCTCTCCTTAGTTGACCATTCTCTCCTTACATTCTATTGTAAATACTCTAAACAGCTCTCCTTGAAGGCTCCAGAAGAGCTATATACATGTAATGCTCTCCTGCAAATTCCAAAAGACAGTGGTTCTTAAGAAAGCTCTTGATATTTTGAGAAAATATCTCAAAACTTGGGACTTTTTATGTTGAAGCCTATTATTACCGGTATTATTTTTATTTATTCTTTCTTTATTGAGGGTTATACTGCTTCAGTGACAAGCACTGCTTTTCAAGCAGGCCCTCATTGATACATGTTATATAGCAACAAAATATATTACGATACACAATATGTACAAAGTATCCTACAGTATTTACAATGTATTTACAATATAATTACAAATAAGTATAATGGTATCATCAACTACAAGATAATTATAAATACCATGATTAAAAATACAGAAATACAATAATTATATTTATATACAAAAATCAAGCAAGTAAATGAATAAAATATAGATAAAGACAGGCCTAAATTTCTTTAATTTTTGATTGAAATTGGCCTAAAATCATATTTTCCATCTGAGCTCTTACTGTCTGTGGCAAAGAATTCCATGCATAGGCTGCCCTGACATGAAAAGTATGTTGACCTGAATTTGATTTAAATTTTGGTACAATCAATGTATTAGAAGTATGATTTCTAGATATGATTATGGTTATCATGAACAAAATCAAATTGAGAAGATAAGTATGATGGATATTCATTCTTTAAACATTTGAAAACAGTCATTAATAGAGTATTATGCCATCTTTGATCAAGTTTAACCCACTGCAATGTATTCATTAAATCATTAGTTGGTGTCCTTATATGATATATCTGCTGAGAGAATTATTCTAGCTAAATTATTATGATAACATTACAGTGGTTTTGTACGGAAGGAAATATTTTATACGTTTTATTATGCCAGTTCTTTTGGAAATAGTTTTACTAACATTATCGACATGAGCTGACCAAGACAGCTTGCTATCAAATTTCACACCTAGATATTTAAACTCATCTACTCTTTAAATATCATTGTTGTTATATATTAAATGTACATTGTTGAACTTTTCAAGCATTTTGTTTGTACCAAAGATCATAAACTTAGTCTTTTCAACATTTAAAGTGAGTTTGTTTACTTTGAACCATTCAGCTACCCTACTTAGACATGACTCCATTTGAATTTTAAGATCAGATTCATTTTTAGCTTTACACATTAAAGAGGTATCATCTGCATACATTACAGTTTTACATTCAGACACAGCATTAGGTAAACAGTTAACAAAAATTATAAACAGTAAAGGACCTAAAATTGAGCCCTGAGGAATACCAATATCAATTGGCCTAAACTCAGAAAAAGCTGAGTTAACATTAACAGTTTGTTCTCTGTTGTTTAAGTATGATTTAAACCATAATAATTCATCCCCACATACCCCATATTGTTTAAGTTTCCTAATCAGAATATCATGATTTACAGTATCAAATGCTTTCTCTAAGTCTATAAATAAAATGCCTGTAGCATAACCTGTATCCATATTCTTTAAAATGTAATCTTGAACATCTAGAAGGGTTGTTGTTGTGGAATGATTCGGACGAAATCCTGATTGAGCATTTGATAATAGTCCTACATTACTCATATATTCATATAATTGATCATGAACAGCTCTTTCAATGATCTTTGATACAATTGGTAATACAGAGATAGGTCTATAGTTACTATTTTTACTAACATTAGTTTTATCACCCGATTTAAAATTGGAGTTACTTTAGCCTTCTTCCATGCATCAGGAAAAGTAGACCCATTCAAAGACAGGTTGCAAATATGAACAAGGCATTTTGAAATGGAAGGCGCAGCCAACTTTAATAACCTTACATTGAATGGATCTAATCCTGATGATTTACAGTTTTGCATTTTACTTATTTGTTTAAGAACAAATTCATTAGATATTGCTCTAAAACTAAATTTGTTTACACTATGATTTTGATGAGAACATACAGTATTACAAGTGCATACATAATTATCATTGTTATTATTAAATTTACTCCCAAGTTCATTACCTCATTGAACTATGGCTAGCATGCATCTTTATGAAGATGATATCATCATCATTATCGACATTTGAAAAATCTGTTTGAAAAAAAACCCATTAAATTTGAGGTGGGTATAACCTCTTACTGCATGTGCATACTAATTGATTTGACAGTGATCTCACCTCCCCTCACCTACCATCCTCATCATGGGGTAGATTGCAGCCAGTCTTGCGATGAGCCCAGTGGCAGCACCATGGGGGGGGGGGGGGCATTCCCCCAGTAAAAACCCAAAATTGCAACAATTTCCACTTTTTGCAGCAGTTTTGCACACAATTTGTTGATTTTGCCCCCCTCCCCCTGAAATTCACTTTGCCCCTGGCAATGCCCCCCTCCAAAAAAAATATTCCTGGCGCCGCCATTGGATGAGCCTCCATTTGTATCTGTCTTGTGTGGATTGGGTTGCAGTGTGTGTAGTCATATACAAGGATTTGATGTTTGACAGTGACTTAATATCATATCCACTGTTGTGTTTTGCAGATCATACACCTGGTCAGTTCCAGATGCCTTAACACCAATGTAATGTATATAAGGTCAGATTAGGACATGCACAATGCCAGCTAATAATAGAGCAATACTATGGCAATTTGGACTACTCATGCTAGTGGTGCCACTACAGTACTATCTCACACAACGGAACCCTATGAGTCCAACAGAAAGAAGTTACAGTGTACAAAGGTAAATATGTAACACTATAGTGGGACTACTCATGCTAGTGGTGCCATTACAGTACTATCTCACACAAAGGAACCCTATGAGTCCAACAGAAAGAAGTTACAGTGTACAAAGGTAAATATGTAACACTATAGTGGGACTACTCATGAATGCTAGTGGTGCCATTACAGTACTATCTCACACAAAGGAACCCTATGAGTCCAACAGAAAGAAGTTACAGTGTACAAAGGTAAATATGTAACACTATAGTGGGACTACTCATGCTAGTGGTGCCATTACAGTACTATCTCACACAAAGGAACCCTATGAGTCCAACAGAAAGAAGTTACAGTGTACAAAGGTAAATATGTAACACTATAGTGGGACTACTCATGCTAGTGGTGCCACTACAGTACTATTTCACACAAAGGAACCCTATGAGTCCAACAGAAAGAAGTTACAGTGTACAAAGGTAAATATGTAACACTATAGTGGGACTACTCATGCTAGTGGTGCCATTACAGTACTATCTCACACAAAGGAACCCTATGAGTCCAACAGAAAGAAGTTACAGTGTACAAAGGTAAATATGTAACACTATAGTGGGACTACTCATGCTAGTGGTGCCACTACAGTACTATTTCACACAAAGGAACCCTATGAGTCCAACAGAAAGAAGTTACAGTGTACAAAGGTAAATATGTAACACTATAGTGGGACTACTCATGCTAGTGGTGCCATTACAGTACTATCTCACACAAAGGAACCCTATGAGTCCAACAGAAAGAAGTTACAGTGTACAAAGGTAAATATGTAACACTATAGTGGGACTACTCATGCTAGTGGTGCCACTACAGTACTATCTCACACAAAGGAACCCTATGAGTCCAACAGAAAGAAGTTACAGTGTACAAAGGTAAATATGTAACACTATAGTGGGACTACTCATGCTAGTGGTGCCATTACAGTACTATCTCACACAAAGGAACCCTATGAGTCCAACAGAAAGAAGTTACAGTGTACAAAGGTAAATTTGCAAACAAGATGTCAAAAAAGGAATCGAGAAATTTGTTGAAAAAGCAAAATATTTTTGCGCATGAGCAAAATCTATATAGATAGTAGGATAGAAAGATAGGGGTCATTGAATGACAGCAAAACAAAAACAGGGTTATTTGGTGAGAGTGAGTTGTAAAACGAGCCTCAATATGTGGTGACACATCCCAAGCTGTCGTGTCTATCATCTTGAAGACTGAAGAGGTTTGTATAGTTTGATGCCATGTTCGAAACTTGGTGGATCTTAATTGTATTAATTTTAGATTTGTTAGTCACCTGCCAAGAAGGGGACTAAAGAAATGCTAGGCATCAGTGCATGTATCCCTCCGTTTGTGTATCTGATAATGTGATATCTTTTGAATTTTTAAAAGCAAGTTTGGGTGTCCATCTTCATAGCATAAATGTAAGTGGTGTTGGTTGAGTTTGGTTACATGATACAATGGGGATGTGGGTTGATTTCTATGACTATCACTAAAATGCACGGTTACACAGGCCTAGATAAATTTGAAACACCCACCTTGGGACATTCGCCATTGACAAGTTGCCCACTTATACATACATACATGTACATGCATACATACAAGATAGCGCATTTACATAAAGATCAAGGTGCAGGCCTTGCTGTTTGAGGCGATCGATCGCTCTCACTCGCCGCTGCTCGCCTAAACTTGATTTCTAGCAAGCGATTTTCCACTCGCCATAGACACTAAATATCACTCGCTGCAAATCTCACAAAATCAGTCCTCGAATCAGCCAATTCAGCATATAATCGATTCTGTGCTCCCTCCCTCCCAGTGGAGAAAGTCACAAATTATTGCGCTGTTCGACACAAATACATAAATGCCGTTTTAAGACCGAAGCTCTACTTGATTATACCCAAATAAGTGGTATTTGTGAAAATTCGACCACTCGCCAAGCATCATGCTAGCAAGTGATAAACCACTCGCCTTTATCATCTAGACGGCAAGGCCTGAAGGTAGCAGTGAATAACAAGAACAAACAGAATAATAAACTTTCTTTACAACTCAAGTGGATCCCCTTTGTGTCCCTCTAATCATGCTAATACAATGAGAATTTGCATCATAACTGATACATAATGTGAAATACCATTTCCATTTTTCAGACTAGTTTCAAGCCTTTCAGTCATGAAAGATAACATGCTATCAATAAAGACGTGGCAGAAGTGGTATTTTGACTGTGTCGACTACATCACCACAACAGTCAAAAATCTGTCCTCACAAGGAAGTGCTACAAGTTCAAACCAGGCAAAATACACAGATACTGATGATGATGAAGATGATGAGGGGGAGTCACCAGCAATAGAAGTGATGAAGTTGAAAGACCCACAAGGATATTTTGCAGGTAAGACAAAATGAGCTAGTCCAGTTGAAATTCTTACACCCCCTGTGGAATGATGTGATCTTCATCTCCCACACAGGGGGTATTGATTTCAAATGGAGTTGCTCATTCAGGTAACCCCATTTGAAATTCACACTATCAGAAAAGAAAGAATTAACGAAGCAGGAGAGAAGATGCATAAAGAAGTTTTCCCCGGGTTTCAACCCCACACATGCCAAGCAGTCCATCATCGACCAGTTGCCACATGTGTTCTGCTGGCTCAGCCAATGAAACCGTGCATGTATGAGTTAGGGTGATTGCATCACTGCATCATGTGAGACCAAGCAACATGGAACTTTTTTTATGAAATGACATGGCTGCTGTTTCAAATTCTGTTAACTTTCACATTCTCTGCAACAGTGATCTTTTACTCCAGTATCAGAGGGAGGTTGATGATAACAATGGAATAGCCAACTAATGACAACACTCCAGCCGACAGAATCTATCTATTTATATCCAGTGTAAGCACAAATAAATCCACTTTCTGTGCTTCCCATGTCTCCCATGTTACTTTGTTATAATTATTTTCAACTGCTTTGTTGACAGGTTCACCGGAACCCAGAACACCCAGACCTAGTAATGTCAAATATAGAGTAGGGCAAGTTATACGACACAAAAAATATGGCTATAGGGGAGTAATAATAGGCTGGGATCCAGTTGCAAAGGTAAGCAAAATGACAATTGGTGGTGTAGTGTCATATCAGTCCACATACTTTATGCCGCTGGCCGCTGAGCGGCGTGACGCTTCATCATGCCGCTTGCACTTGTTTGCAAGCGGAGCGGCACACTGCTGGGTGGCAGCGGCATGCTCGACTCTGAAAGCCACTCTTGCCGCTCAGCACCGCTGCAAAATGGTATTTTGTTCTCATACGTCAGAGCGGTACCGCTCCGAGTTGACTTGAATTCAACTCCCAGCGGTGCTGCCGCCACGGCAAAGTGGTGGAGGGATCAATATATCGGCTTGCCGCTGGTCACCGCTAGCGTTTCTGGTGTGACTCCGCAGTGAAGGAAAATCATCTTCAAAGCGGCAAGCGGCAGGAAAGTATGAAACCAGCATTATTGTCTATAGTCAGGCCAATAAACTCAAATGGCTACCTGAGGGTCATTATTTAATATGTTTGCAAGCCTTGCCCTAGTTCTGAAAGTTTGTGTGAAAAGTTCAATGGCATTAATGAGGTAGTCCCTAGCCACAAAATTCAATTTCAAGAGGTGTGGGCTCATTTCCTAGGAAACAATGTCAAACAATATCTAAATAAGCTGTTGTTTACATTACATATTTAGCAGGTATATGTTTTCACAAAATATCATTGCTTCTCACTCATAATTGTTCAGAGACAACTTATTAAAAAATATTGCGGTGCAAATTTCTGACTCGAATTTGACTTGATCCTCCACCCGTCCGTAAATTAAATAGTACATTCACAAGTTTGTGCCCCGCTCTGAAAAACTGGCTACACCACTGGTATGGACTTTATATATACCATGTAACTGATTTGTTTCAGACTCTCATGTCTGAACCGGTGACATGTGTACACGGTCCCTATAAGTGCTATTGTCAAGTATACGAAATTCAAAAAGTTTATACTTTTCCAAGATACAGCTTCAGTCATTTGAGAAGTACATGTACATTACGTTTCATTACCTGAAGAGAATTGATCAAATATTGAATTCCCTCCTGTATCTGTCAATGAATTTTTCTTTGTATTTTTCCCTCAGGCACCCAAGGAATGGTTAGATAGAATGCATCCCAAAGATAAAGAAGTAAGTTGACAATTCAATTAACAGGGTAAGGGAACAAACTAAAAGGTCCATGACGTCCTACAAATGAAGCTAGGCTCTTATATACATCAATGGTATGTTGACCCACTTACGGTTTTGTCACAGATGGAGAGGGGCATCAGTTATAACATGAAACCATATAGTTCCCATATCCATATAACATGTGCATCCTACAAGCATATGATGTTGTAAACTATGCGCGACTCTCAAATTAACCCAATCACAATGTGCGATGTTGTTACCAAGCAGCTGGTCGCTAAGGTCGGAGCTTCTGTTAAGTACGCACCACAGAGGAGTAAGATAAGACAGAGCGCGTACCACCAGTCAAAGTCCCTGTGTATTGTATGCTACCAGTTCTCGCATATTCATGAGGGCCGATTGTTCGTTTATTCGCGCCTGACAATCACGCCAGCGTTGCGTGCCTTCGTGTATACGCGATAGAGCGTTGCGTGCTTTCGCGATTACGCGATAGACCGTTAAAATACGCGTTAATTGCCTAGCAGTCTCGCCTGGCGCATTTCATGGAACAATCTGCCCTCATTATCGGATGAGGCGGAGACTTTGACTGGTGGTACGCGCTCTGTCTTATCTTACTCCTCTGTGGTACGCACATACATTGGCAAGATGCCTGGCAGGTACACCTTTGTGTTAGTTACAGAGGTAGGTCTTCCTGGATCTTTTGGTTTGTTCTCTAAACACTTGAAAAATAACATTGATTTGATACATGTTTGAATTTTAGATTGACTCAAAATATTGAGGGTTCAGAACCAGAAAACTCTCTATGACCAGCTCTCACAAAATGAGCATAAAGTTGGCTCCTTGCTTTGGTCTTTAAAAATCAATATTTCCACCACAATGTCTTTTGTTATCTATTGAAATTTGTCATTATGAGTGGACTGTATCTTCTATAGTGCCCTGGCGACTCCATGCTCATTTTGTGGGAGCACTAGGTGATTGTGAGTTGAAGCTTTCTGGCTCTCAACCCTCGATATATTCCTTGCCCCCAGGGGTGTATTTCACTAAACTCTTAATACCTTTTGTAATCAAGTAATCATCTGTAACTTACGAATACCATTTTACTAGATGTAACTTTATGAAAGGTCCCTGCAGTAAATCCCTACTACCTATCAAGAATACCAACCATAAGTTATTTTAGTGAAAAGGATTTTATGATGCGTTGGAAAGTTATGATTTATTTTAAGACTTACGCAGCGTGAAATGGACCCCAGGACTCCTCCAATAGTGTCCACAGGTTAAGTGTAGTAGAATCTGAAATATTGTGCATGGCATAGTTTGTCTTCAAAAAGTGTATTAACATTTTTTAACATTTCTGAAATTTCTAAGAAAGCAAGGTATTTCAGCATAAAAAGTATTTTTTTAAAGGAGTGATACCCTTTCCGTAGGATAATCCCTAGTTTTGCGCTTTATTTATTCATAATATCTACAGATCACAAAATGTTCAGGAAATTTATGCATATTGAATATTGAGATCCTCAATTCCACAATCATATGCCTGCCTCTAAATGAGTTTTTTTTGACGAAAGAGACAAAAGGTAGACACCTTCCACAAAAACATTACAATAGATTGGTCTTACAATAATTCATGTTTATACAGCTGCCTGTATCAGTAATATAGTTGCTTGAGCTCCAAAAAATGTTTTTTTAGAGGGTTTTTCTTTCATCGCTTTTATAACCCCCCCCCCTCTTTTAGAGGCATATGATGGTAGGTTCTCTTCAACAAAAAATTTGAAATAATCTGCAAGATATGTACAATGCATGTGATAGTTAGATATCAAAAGAGTATTTTATGCTAACTAAAGCATTTTCCACTGGAAACTACTGATTATTAAAAAACGTCTGATTTTGTACATAAACTTTGCATTGACATGCATGTATCTTGTGCATCTGTATTGTGACTGCAAATGCACTGCAGAAACCTTGTTATGCAATCCTTGCCGACTTTCATGACACAAAGGACGAGGACGGCAAATTTGTTGCCGCAACTTTATATGTCGCAGAAAGTGAGTTAGTAGTTCTCACTACTGATACGATGGTAAGTAGATGGCGTGGTGTGTGTGTTGAACTGACTGACACATTTGTGGTCTTCAGTCTATTTTTAGCAAGACCTGGTGATATACATTGATGTGCAATACATGTTATATGATCGCTCCATACAGAAACATGCTTGATTCCTGATGATATGTGAATCGCTGGCCGCAGTGGCCAGGCCAGCAAAACCCCCCGTGGCTACTGGTCAGTGATCTTGTGCTTGGCATGTGAGAGGTCCAATGTTAAGGTTAATCCTGTTTCTAGTTGTTGTGAAATGGATGTACACAATGTACTGAAGCCTGTGTTAGCTCAGAAATTTGCATTGGAGACCACATACATGTAATGGGTGATGCAATTGGGCTATTCCAGTTGAAATCCATACACCCTATACAAGACATGACCTTAATCTCAAACACAGATTTCAAATGGATCGAGTCACCCATTCAGGTAACCCCATTTGAAATTCACTTGAAATTATGGGCATGTCTCCCATAGGGGTTGTTATGATTTCAGTGGGAATAAGCCATGGCCCCCTTGGTTGTCCAAGTTAATGGGGACTTTTCTAGTATACCACAGGTTTTGCTAAACTCTAATACTGGGACAAGAATGTGACAGAGTTTAACTTTACGAGGTGCATACAGCATGATTTGAAATGTCTTATCATTGGTTACATTGCATGGTCAATTTTTGTGTATGTTTATTCATTGCTACAAATGTATTTTGTTACAGCCATGTAATTGCAAGAATTTCAAATCACAAGCAGAAAGTAGGGTGAACATCATAATTTACAGTGGTATTTTGTGATTCTAGTGTCCTCTTTTTAGGATATGGTTCAATAAATATCCCACAAAAAAGCTGATCTACAAAATTTCAGTTGATTCGGACACATAATTGCATGTACTACAGACTCTCCTTCAAGAGACAGAAAATATGAATTGGACAATATATTTGTCAAATAACCAAATCTGCAAAAAAGGTTATGAACACAAATTTTGTGTAGTCCCAGGTTTCTGATGCTATAAAAACTTTATGGGGAGAGGATGAGGCTGTGGATCACAAACAAAGTACCCTTTTAACCAACTCTGTTTAGGCTTATATCATTGACGGTTGTGCCATCTTTTTCAACCCTTCTCATACGATGCAAGTATATGTATTGTCAGCATTGTCAGCCAAGTCTGAAATGCAGTCCTCAATATATGGGCATCCATGTACCTGTATTGATAATAGGTTGTTGTATAATGTGAGTGGCCACTTGCCCAGGCCTGTTCTGTGGGTGAAAATGTCAAACATTTTCCTTTAGTAACAAGTTGATAACAATGAGCAACTGTTTTTGTCACAGAAATCTTGCAATTTACAAAGCTGATATAGTGATTATAAAGAGGAAGCCCCATCAGAGCAGTTCTTCTGTGGCGAACCAAACCTGCCTGGTTATCAAATTAATCAATGACAAAGTTATCTCTGAATCTGACAGGTGTTAATTCATGTTTTAATGTTATTACATCATTTAGCACCTGACAAATTCAGAGATAATCTTGTCACTGATTAATTTGATAACCAGGCGGGTTTGGTTCACCCCAGCAGAACTGCTCTGGCGGGCTTCTTCTTTAAGATTTTACCATGGGAATGAGATATTAATAATATGTTTTACTTCTTCAATCTCCCCCATTCTTATCCTTCCTATATTTTTACCATGCTCCTTTATCACATCATTATCATCATCACGTGGTGAATGTTATGCAGCACTGGAGCAGTATTTCCAATTATTCCGTTTTAGTAGACACACGGGACAGAACAAGTCCTCAAACAACATATGTGGTGGAGGAGAATATAGAAATTGTTTCTAATACCAAGGTAAACAAAGTGTTTGTGTATCGTTTTGTTTTTTCCCCCAAGTGATTTTCAGAGGATCAAGCATGTAAATAACCCGCTCTATAAGTGTAAATGCTATCCACCGTGTTACTGCTAACGTACCGTACCATGCAAAATTGGACAGCCTCACTCGCAAGATAGGAAATAATTGTGACGTGTCGTGTCAAAAGGAGACACTTTTGGGCAGATTGTCAATTTTGAGGTTTCACATATCTTAAATATAGAGATATTTTGCTCCACAGTGCCATTTTCCCCAATTAAATCGGACACTCCTAACCTAAGATATTGAGTTCATAAGTTATGGTATTATAAAATTGGAAATTGAGATATCAGCCTTTAAATATATTATTGACAATGTTGGGAAGTAGGAATTACCTTGAAAAAATGTCTCAAAAAATACAAGATGCCAGTTATATTCCGGTCTGAAACTATCAGATAATATTTTTAACATTAATAACATCACAAATTCGCAACAAACCCAAATTGTAAAAAAATCACCGCCGGGCAGATTGTTGGCTATTTCTCCATTTACAATCCTGCCCAAAAGTGTCTCCTTTTGACACGACACGTCACATACAGAAGTAATTAAAGTATGAACGTACTTCAAAAGTATGAACATATCTTCATTTTGAGTTCAGAGTTTGTCTTTAAATTCATATTTTAGCCATTTGTTCCCTTCAGTGGCACATCCTTGTTAATTTGAAAATGCAAACATCTGAATTTTAGGGTGTTCTGGTTTGGCAAATCACTGATAATCCTATCAAGGGGCTATTCCAGTTGAAATCCATACACCCCCTATGTTAGACACACCCTTAATCTTCCACACAGGGAGTGTGAATTTCAAATAGGGTTACCTGAATTGGTGAATCCATGTGAAATCTACACCCCCTGTGTGAAAGATTAAGGACATGTCTTCCATTGGTATGGATTTCAACTGGAGTAGCCCAATCCATGATTCAATGTCTGTTGCTATGAGTAGTGGTAGTTTATAGGGTTCCACACATGTCAGTAATTTGGTAGCATTTTACAGTTTTGCAAACCAATCATGGTATTTGGGAGAAATGTTCAGTAAAGTTGGCATTTTATAATTATTTTTTGGGACTTTGTGATTAGTCTAGATACCACATGTATACTATCATCAGGGGGTGGTCATCCATAAAAGGAATTTGTAATGCAATGCATGCAGACTAAAACAATATTTATGAGGCTGTACATGTCATATACCTTCTTCTTGTATGTATAGCTATTCACTTTTGCAGTAAATCCCATAAACCTTTACAATGTAATTCTGTTTTGTGCATTCGGAGCTAACCACAGGGATTCAAATTCGACGAGAACCCGAGAACCGGTTCGCCTGAAGGTTCTTCGCTGGATTACAACTAGGAGAACCAAAATTGGTTCTCGTAACTTCTTCCAAGTCTCAGATCGCATGTTGTGTTATAAATATTTTACCTTCCTTTACTAGAACAGAAATATGATTTGATAATCTCATCATCTCTAAATTTTTTGCACAACACTAGATCATGATCTGCCCCTTGTTACATGGCAAAAATTAAATCAGAAAGTCAACAGTGGCCGATTAGCCAGATGAACTTAGAACTAGAGCTTTAAGTTTGAACATTGTTGTGAAAAGGTAGTGAAAGCGACATGCATTGTTCTGTCGAAAAAACTGCAAAAAAAAAATTAAGGCCAGATACATGAGGGGTAGGTGGTGAGTGACAGCCTTATGATTTTACCTGTTTTTATCAATATTTTGCAGGAATCAGAAGCCTGGTTTTGATGAGAACCAAAGGTTCTCGCAAAAGCCCTTTGCGAGAACCTAAAGGGGTTCCCGCAATTGATTGCGAATTTGAACCCCTGAACCAGTGCTTGTACACAACACTTGCAGACTGTAGGTCTAAACAATTTGAAATGCTCTCTGATGCACTGATTGTATCACAACACAAACATATATTTATCATATGATATCAAGGTACTGTCAGTGTGTAATATGTTGAGCAACATTGGTTGCATAGAATCCCACTTTTAAACATTGCGGTACATTTTAAGTGGAGAAAGATACCTTTTCATGTATTTCACTTGGTTTTCTGGTTGGAATTTTAGGAAAAATTTATAAAGACACAGGGATGTAAATTTGTAGGATTAATCCTGAATGTAGGATTTTTTTGTGTCCAAATTTCCGCACTTTTATTTATTATCAGCTCGTTTTTGGGCTTTTTAGCCCAAATTCACATGCTTTTTCAGGATTTTTTTCCAGATTTGTAGGATTTTTTCTTCAGTCCTACTTACATCCCTGAAAATAAACTATTTTAGAAACCAACTATCAGTTGAAAACACTGGTTGAAAAATAAAGTTGCTATTTTTGATTAAATCATGTCGATACTTCAATTACAGTTTTTTTAAATAAGTGCTCAATTGAAAAAGATATTGATTATTTTTGTTAATCAAAATATCGCCCATGCCTATTCAGGCTGAAATATCTAATTACACATATTTTTCTGATGTTTGCAACAATATTGGTTCTTAAGTACCAGTAAGTAAGTTTGATGTTGTCCTATAAACAGAAGTCTTTTCATCAGGAGTGAAGGGTTCAAAAAGACCGATTACATTTGTAAAAACTAATTAAAATATCTGTCAAAGTTAGGTCGGCCTTTTTATCCTTTCACACCTGCATTTCCGGGAGGGAGAGGGTAGACTCCAGACGAAAGCACTTTTGTGTATAAGACATCATCAAACTGTTTGTTTGTTGCCATATTTATTTCATGTTTTGTGTTTTACCTGTTTGTATGATCATACTTTTATATTCTTATTCTTATTCATTTGATGCTTTGTCTTTTGACAGGTTATACATCCAGAGATAGATAACTATTTTGAACATTTTGATGGAACTAGATATCTTGCTAGACCATTTCTGAAGAAACTTTATCCTCATGATCAATGACAAGAACCTATCACATTGCAAATTATGCTGCGACTCAATTCATTGTGGTCAACAAGGCAAGATAGATACTCAAGGGTCCCAGGTTCAATTCCTGGTCATGGAAGATACTCTAGGGTCCCAGGTTCAATTCCTGGTCATGGAAGATACTCAAAGGTCCCTGGTCCAATTCCTGATCAAGGATGGACAAATTGACCAACTCAAGGGAAAGAAGACATTTTGAAAAGGGCAAAAACATATCACAAACCAGTGCAATTTTTGTCTATGATCAACTATAGGAAGTTACCAGGAGATGCATCAGTGTAAACTCTTTATTTGTCTATATGAAACACCCATTCTGCCAGAGATAACTTCAATTTCAACTTGGGATCACCCATGGACTTGTTTTACCATTACACACATAGTGGCATAGTTCATAATGTCACTGGGCAAGAAAAACCTCATAATATGTACTTTTTGCCCTTGCGCATGGATGGAGCAAACCATTTAATAACACAGCCAGCACGGCTTTATCAATTTTCAAGGGCCAAAAGTAAATATAAGGTGTTTCTTGATGTACTTTTGGTCCTTGAACATGGATGAAGCAACCTCTTCAATATAAAGTCTACACTTACAAGGCTTTATCCATGTTCAAGGGCCAAAAGTACATGAGGGTTTCCCGCCCAATGACGATAAGGAGCTTGTACTTGGTTGGTGTTGGAGCTTATACTTGGTTGGTGTTTGTGACAGTTCACATGCCCTTCATCATTATACACCTTATCAAATGTCAAGTTTTGGTTTGGACTACACATGTAGGATGAGTACCATTATTGAAGGGTATGAATTAAGCATCTGACTTGGTTTGTGCATAAGTAGTTCAACCATGTGTGCCTTGCTGTGCCAGGGAGACATATGGGACTCTATGGGGCTACAATAGAAACCAGCCTATGAAATGAGGCACCAGAGTCATGTACTTCACAAAAAATTAATATGAGAGCAAGTGAACTGCTCAGTGCCAGAAGTGGGTACAAGTGCAATAGTTGCCCTGTGAACAGTTGGCAATTTACACACAGTATATTGTACTCATCGACACATGGCAACTATTGCACTTACCCACTTCTGGCACTGAGCAGACAAAATTTCAAAACCAGCAGGCGAGTTGTGAACCATAGGGACCTGTCTGATGATTGTATCCAGACCAATGGCATGTTGATGGATAGGTTTTGTGAGTCCTGTTGTACTCAGTATGTATGTATGTTCGGTACACTCTCTTCAGCTTGAACTGCACAAGGCATTATTATACAGTTAATCTGTGCACCAACATACTAAATGATTAGTAGCTATTAGTGACTGTTCAGTCATTGAAGCAGCCTTTCCATACATTAGAAGTATTGTTTTGAGACCCAGTCATGTTTGGATGGAATTTACATCCACTTTTGTGACAATGTTGATCAAGTTCACTCCTGTGCATGAAGTGGGGCGAATCAACCGTGTCCTCATGTACGCGCATGATCACTGCTGTGCAACGCATGTATTCTTACTTGTAGTGGTCATATGTAGTACGTGCATATCTATTGTAACATAGCTCAGATACAAGGATACACTCTTAGGATAACTCGGAACAGATTGCCATGATAGCTATTTTTAAAAGAATCAGTAATCATCTGGCTGGCCTGTTGAGCACACCTCTGAGAGGCTATGTCATGGTTTTATTGGCTGGCTGGCCTGTTGAGCACACCTCTGAGAGGCTATGTCATGGTTTTATGATGATAACTCATGTGGGTCTATCTTATTCACAAGAGTAACAGCATATAAATGATTTAATTGGGAATCATTTTTCTAAAAATTATTGAAAATTTAATTTATTTACAAAATGTTAATTACAATACAATGTCAAGAAATTACATTTAGAAAGGTAAAGTGGTTTAAAAAAAATATCTTTATGCAAACAAAAATGCTTCCAAAAACAAAAGCTGTGTATAAAACGTTTAATGTTTTGTTGTCTATAGCAAATATATTTGTGATTTGCTACCATACATGTAATTGTCATATCATTTGCGGGATCATTTGGCGACAGATGGTGTGAATGTGTTATTTATCTGCAAATCAAAGGTTTTGTTCTACATGTGTGTAGTGAAATATTGGGGGAAAATTTTACATTTTCACCATTTTTGAACATTCTTAAGTTATACACAAATCTTGTAAAAAATTGTCAATGGTTTTGCTCATAGCTGAGCTGTATCCAAGAAGTGAGCGCCTATATTATACATTTGTGTGTGGTTATGTTTAACTGCAAAGGTAACACTCTTGAAAGTACTATATTGTTGTCAGTAGTCTGAATAAAATATTGTTAACAGAATTGCCAATTTGTAATAACTACAAATGATTCACCAACAGGCAAAGTCCTAGCATCATCTGTTAATGAGGGCCAATCGTTCCATGAAGTGCGACAGACAAAATTGCAACGAACATGTACCACATACCGTAGCATTCCATCTATATACAAGCATATATTTTGACCATAGTGATGAAAGGCAGACACCCTCCACAAAAATATTACAATAGATTAGTCTTACATAATACTTAATTATACACCTGTATCAGTAATAGTTGCTAAAAACTCGCAATTTTTTTTGTGGTGAGCGTCTGCCTTTAATCTCTTAAATATGGAATTCTTTGGTATTTTTAGTCTTGCGTAAATGCAAAGGCGTGCAATGGTCTACCACGTAAACACAACTCAACATTTATCTAATTTGTTGTTAGACAAGATCCTTCAAACGATTGGCCCTCATGAATATTTGAGAATTCTCATTGCATATAGGGACTTTGCCTGTTAGTGTATTATCTGTACCTCTTATCTATTCATCCCCTATCAAAATGGTAAAATAGTGAGGATTTGTGATGAGCCATGTAAAAGATTATTTTTTATCAGAGCCAACACAACTGCCTTAATGACATGCCAATATTGACTAAGTGAAGAAACCGAATAGGGTGCAACTCTGCTAGTCTTATTACAAGACTGCCCTACCCCAACCCTAAACTCAGTAAACGAGGACTGGACTCAAGTCTAGCAAGTTGCACCCTATTCGGTAATTGTACCAAAGCTAATGAAATTGGGTTATTCCAGTTGAAATCCCTACACCCCCATGGAAGACATGACCTTAATCTCCCACACAGGGAGTGTAGATTTCAAATGGAGTCACCCATTCAAGTAACCATATTTTGAAATTCACATTCCGTGTGGAAGATCAAGATCATGTCTTCCATAGGGAGTGTATAAATTGCAACTGTAATACTCCATTTGGTCTAGCTCTATGTATAAGGAACTAACCCCATTTAGCCTAGTACAACTATTGCATCATGAATCATGCCAAGGGAAACATGCTGTTCATGCATGACAATGACACTAACTACAGTCCAACTTCAATATCCAGACCTAATGGATCTCCTATCCAGCTGTGTGATAGGAAAACATGTTTATAACCATGCATAGATAAAGTTAAACCATTTCTAGGGTCTGTGGTTAAACAAGTCTTCAGCACTCCAGGGTCAGAAATTCAGCAAGAATCTGAGAATCCATTCTCACAAAGATTCTCGTTAACAAAATTGCAAGAATCTAAATTGATTCTCGTAAATATTTCAGTTTATCATGCAAAGTTCTATCATGGCAAGAATCCATGGATTCTTGCAAAATTCCACTGGGATAATCCAAAAGGATTCTTGTACTTGGTTACGAATTTCTGACCCTGCACTCACTTGCAGACTAACCATACTACATTTTCAATGGGTTGATGTTCACAGCTGATATTAGTTAAATCATTAACAGTACACCGTAATGTCATGCTCTGAACTGAGCATTTCTAGGAGGATATACATGTATGTTGCATGTAACACTCAAATACCAGTGTTACTGAGTAATTTTAGTTGTCCCAATTGTCTTAATTACCACTTCAGGCATTCAATACAAACACATCATTCAAGACGCGCTCATGCACCGCCAACACAAAGGGCGGTATAGTTGTGTACCATGTAGTTATTTTACCCAGTGCACATAAATGTTGTAAAAAAAACCACGAAGTGCATCTGGCCAGAGTCGAACCACCAACCTTTATAATACTAGCTGTGAACAACAGAAACATGTTGGGAGAAGAGATTATCTGTATTTTCACTTATTTAATCCGTATTTGCATGTTTTGAGGTGGAAGATTTTGAGTGTTTATTTTGTCCTTAAGTGCCTTAAATTAAGGTTACCAATGTCTGAGGGGCTAATTGCAATGTAGGTCTTTTAAATAAGTATGTGTTTTAGGATTGGTCATTGTTTATGCCTTGAAATGATTGGATTTTTGGTAGCTAGTGAACTCATCAGCGAACACAGGTGGGCATGATATGATGAAAACTCCATTTGTAAAACTAAAATAAATGGAGTGCTTAGCCGCTTGCACTCATCAGTATAGAAGAGTGCCAAATATGAAACGTATTACATAATAACACCCTCCTATAGTTTGATCAGCTCATAATCGGCGGGCCTTACAGCATCGCGGATTAATATCACTATATTTCATTTCAAGAATTGTCTTGTGACATCTCACCAGATGCATCATAAATTATTAATTCAAGTCTTATACTTTGTCTATCTTCTTCAACACGCATATTATCAAGAAAGTTGAGATGACCAGACAGGCCAACACATATCACTCTTAACGTGGGTCTACTTTTTAGCGTAGTGGTAAAAGCCTAACAATTCCCGCCGATTATGAGCTGATGAGACTATAGCACAGTTGTCAGTTGATAATAATACCTTTACAAAAAAGGTCACTCCTGTGAAATGTAATATAATAGACACATCTTTCTGCCAATGAGCCATTAAGATAAACTTGACATTTTCTTTGATGTAAACAATGACCACTTCTCAATACTGCAAAGAGGGTATACTTACTTTAATCTCTATTATGTAAATTATGTTTCCTATAAAACCAATAAAAATAAGTGTGCTATTTCTTTTGCCACAACTTGTATATTTGTCTCCGTTTTTCTTTTTTAATTAAGCCATCACCATTGTAACTTCCAGTTTTTAGAGCAGTTTTGGGACACTTTCACCTCTGACATATCGGGGAAATTGCTGTTATTATTAATTTATTATTGTCATAATGTTATCATTAAATATATTTAAATAATTAATTTATTCAATAATAATGTTTTTTGGGTTTGTTTTCATTCTTGTAAAACATTTTTGATTATATTTCGTACGCACAAAACCAATTTTTCTGAATTTTTCAAATAGGTCAGAGGGCAAAGTGTCCCAAAACTGCAAAAACTGTCCCACAATGCATTGCAAACTTGTAATGCCGATATGGCTTATTGGACAATTCCGTTTTTGACATAATCAAGCAAAGAGAGAAAATGTTGCAAAAGTTTTGTTTCCTTTTTTAAAATTACAAAACTATTGAAACTGAGAAAAAGACAATAACCAATTGGAATGAGTGACCACTACCAGCATAGCAGCTCTGTTCCTGATTGGCCCTCTCCAATTTGGAGGGAGATTTTAAAATTTACCATAGAATGACTTAGAAAATGTTTCTAATGCAGGCAAAACCTTGATCTACAAGCAATACATTATTTATATTCATTTGGGTTAATGTTCAAGAAGCAAAAATCTGGTAGGTGAAAGGATATACATGTTCAAAATACCCAAGGTTAAAACTGGTACAAACATGCTCAAATCACACACACAAATCCAAATTGTTGTCCTTTGTCTGTGATCTCATTTAGATTTTTATCCAATGCAATTATTAAATATTCATCAAAATGAGGGTGCCGAGATATTGCAGTTAAAATGTGCACCAGGAGCTTTCTATTGCCATTCAGTCTCTGTCTAGTCACTTTCTAGTCACTTTCCCTTTCCATTCAGGTCCAACAGTATAATATTTAAAGAGGAAGCCCCTCCAGAGCAGTTCTTATGGGGTGAATGAATCAAACCTGCCTGGTTATCAAATTAATCAGTGACAAGGTTATCTCTGAATTTGAGAGGTGCTAATTGATGCAACAACATTAAAACATCAATTACCACCTGTCAAATTCAAAGATAACCGTGTCACTGATTAATTTGATAACCAGACAGGTTTGGTTCACCCCAAGAAGAACCGCTCTGGCTGGGCTTCCTCTTTAAAGTATAATTCTCATTTTATTCTTCGAAGCTTGCAAAAATACATTGGCCCAAAATTTCTTTTTAATCCTGGCAAAACTAGCTGTCCATATGTGCACTCCTTCCAAAAGTTAAACACTTTGTCAAGTGCAGAGGTCAAAGGTGATAGGTCAACAACATTGGCTTGAATCTTGTACTGGCTGCGACACGTAGAGATGGCATTCTCCACAACATCATCATTTTGAAGTCGAGAGAGAGTGCATGTGGAGTAGACTACATCACCGCCTGGTTTCACCGCTTGCAAGGCTGAACTGGGGGAAAAAACAGCATAAGAAATGTGTTAAGATTAATATAAGTGACCATCAGTCAAGGGTTAGGTCCGGGGAGAAGTGGATGCGTTTGCTATCATTAGAATAGCATAGACGCAGTTAGCGCAGCCCCTGTAATGCTAGTTGCACTTGGCACGTCCGGAGTGGGTGGGTCACTCGCATACCAAAGTGGTATGCATGCTCGTCCCAAAAAACGTCGATAAAGAGTCGATATTGGCCTTGTGGTTTCGACGTTTAGGGTATCTTTTTTCAACATCAATGGGTTTTCTTACGCTGAATTACACCATATTTTAGGGGTAAGATTTACAGAGCCTTACGCCAATAAGGGGTGAAATTTTTCTACACTGATTACGCCATTTAGGGTCCATTATTTTAAGGTGCCGGAACGAGCATGCATACAACTTTGGTATGGGAGTGACCCCCCCCCCCCCCGGGTTGGCACGCCCTCGTGTGAGTTTACAGGAGTGTAAGTTTTGACTTAATGGATGCTTGTGGTAACAAAAACCAAATAATTTTCACGAAATATAAGCCAAACAAAGTACAGATATTTGTCATTTTGTTCAGTGAGAAAAGGAAAATATAACTTGTTATTTTTTGCCCGACCGTAATAAGGCATATAAGAGATTGGATTCTTTAATACATGTATACCAAGGGTTGATCTTTTGGCCTAAGTAAGCAGAGTCCAAAATATGATCGATGGAGCTAGCAAGAAGATGTTTCTTAAAAGTGGCTGTTTGACCAAACAAGACCCAAGATTACATCCAACAATCACATGGTGGATAAGCCTGTTAAAATACTGTTCTTAGCGCACAGATTGAATCCACTCATATCAACTGCTCAGTGCCAGAAGTGGACAAGTACAATAGCTACATGTACCATGTGTAGCTGCCATGTGTAGATCAGTACAATATACAGGCTATAAATTGCAAAATGTTCACAGGGCAGCTATTGCACTTATCAACCTGGCACTGAACAGTCAATATCCTGATTGTTTCTCAACAACATTGGAAACCCATTTTCTCTACATGTCAGTTCTTACCATAGCAAGTTGCGCTGGAGTTTGGGCAGATTCTGGCGTTCTTTAACTCTATACAAGTTGAAGATGTTATTTGTGGGCACTAAAGCCGACTGACGATCAGTAGTACATGGGACATCAACAAGCACCTAGCAAAAATGAACAGGAACACTACATATATATTATCAGTAGTACATGGGACATCGACAAGCACCTAGCAAAAATGAACAGGAACACTACATATATATTATCAGTAGTACATGGGACATCGACAAGCACCTAGCAAATATGAACAGGAACACTACATATATATTATCAGTAGTACATGGGACATCGACAAGCACCTGGCAAATATGAACAGGAACACTACATACATGTATATATTATCAGTAGTACATGGGACATCGACAAGCACCTAGCAAATATGAACAGGAACACTACATATATATTATCAGTAGTACATGGGACATCGACAAGCACCTGGCAAATATGAACAGGAACACTACATACATGTATATATTATCAGTAGTACATGGGACATTGACAAGCACCTAGCAAATATGAACAGGAACACTACATATATATTATCAGTAGTACATGGGACATCGACAAGCACCTGGCAAATATGAACAGGAACACTACATACATGTATATATTATCAGTAGTACATGGGACATCAACAAGCACCTAGCAAAAATGAACAGGAACACTACATATATATTATCAGTAGTACAAGGGACATCGACAAGCACCTGGCAAATATGAACAGGAACACTACATACATGTAAGGAACACTACATATATATCGTTATGAATTCGGCAGAGTGACGAATCTAGAATTTTGAGCAAATTGAGTTTTTGTATGCTTATGATTCAGTTTCAGGTTATCTTTTATTTCCACCAAAAATTATGGTAAATCTTACTCACCGACGTAGTTATTGAAATTTTTATTTGGACGAATCGCGCCTAAGTGCGATAAATGAATTCGGCAGAGAGACAAACCGTATACTTAGCTGTACAAATCATGTTGATCTATAGTATTGTATAGCGGGAAACCCCGAATTTTCTATATTACATGTCCTATGCTAATATATTTGATACCAACGTATAGCTGTAGGTATCTTCTATCCAGTAACACCAAAATAAGTACAAACATTCTCCACAAGATATTGCTGTGATTTAATAATGTGAGTGCGCGCAGGTGAAATTGGAAAATCTCAGAAAATAATACGCAAAATATAGGCCAATATTGTTATTTTTGCTTTAAAATCTGTGAGTTTTTGCTAAATATTACATGGATGACTATTTATAACTGATATAGCAAGTTAAGTCTACATAGCCATAGGACAACCAGTAATTTCTACACAAAAGCCCCAAATCAAGAATGCATGCTATGGTTTACACGTAGTTGAATGCGTATTCGACCTCTCTCTGCGCAGTGGTCGAGACATTTTGGATACAGCAAAAAGCCGAATAGCTGTTAAAACACGTTTTGAGGGATATATCGATTATTTCAGAGCATGCAAGTATTGCCAATAATTCGTTTACATTCCCTTCTATAATATACATTTCAAATGAGTGCTCACGAATATTCTAAATTTTGAGAAGGACCAATGGAATGGTACCAAGATTTTCAAACGCTGTTTACTCAGAACAGCAATTTTGTGTTCATAACGATATTATCAGTAGTACATGGGACATCAACAAGCACCTAGCAAATATGAACAGGAACACTACATACATTTACTCTGTATGAACAAAATAGAATAAACAAGGTACATAACTGTTATTCTCAACAATGGAGGTTAGCAATGAGAGCAGGTATCAAAACAGTGTTAGTTCAATCTCAAATATTCAACTTTCCCACTTGCAGTTTAATTTATTTTGCTGCCACAAGTGGTAGAAGCGTGAAGCGTGGGGGGCAGAGGGACACATTCCCCACTAAAGTTTTTCGTGACAGGACAGTCCCTTAAAAATCCCAAAAGAAAATAATAAAGCAATAATTGCCCTATGCATCTTTCTTTTTAGCCCAAAAACGATGTGTTTGGGTTCAAAATAAGGTAAAATTGCACAATTTTGCACATCATTGGATCATCAAATATATAGCATAACTCTCCTTCATTTTGGACTAAAACAGTCTGAAACTGACACTGTTTTGGAACCTCTTTGATATTATGCCTTTAAAAGGGGGGGGTGAGAAAACAATCAAATATATTTCATGCTTGCTAAGCTCACAACTGAAGCGGGATTGAATAAAATAGTATTTCTGAAAATCACTAACTTGCTTGATTATATAAAATTCGCGTTTTTAAAATTAGCGCTAATTGTGATTCACATATAGGCTGAGCGCATGTGCTGACCAATTAAAATTATGAAAATGATGACCAATCATCATTACGCGTTCAGATCAGAACCGGTTCTGGCTGGTTGGCTTGCGGCGTGGTTAACGCAAGGCGACGCTTGGGCCATTCTGATTTAGGTGAGAGGTTTGATTGTATATCTTTGTGTTGACGGCAAGTATATTTAGTGATTTTCGCTGTTTTATTATGAATTATGTCATAAAAATGTTATAGATCAGAAAGTCGAATGTTAGGGAATCATTTTGGAACATTTTCGAAATGTCAGTATCGAAATTTAGGCTTTAAAATTGCATTTTTAAAGTCATGTATCAGTGATCATTTTGATTGCTTATTGTGCGTCGGCGCTTGCATGTATTCATTTTCCAAAATGTCATGTCAGGATTTGACATCAAAATTCATATTTTTGGCGATACAAAATTCTATTTATTATTTAATAATCATGTTCTATATATTTTACCGATCATTTTGATAATATTACGAAGGTATAGGAAGTAGGATTGGCAGAAGGAGGTGGTGGAAATATTTTTGATCGTTTTTGATTTTTATCTAGCTAAATTTTGAAGAATGAAAAGTCGCCATTTTCGGAGATTGAAATGTTGCGCATGCGCATAATTATGAAGTCGCACATCATAATTATTGTTGAAGTGAGGGAGGGGGCAAAACTAATTTTGAGCATGACAAACATGATTGAGAGGGACGGGATGTATTGCTCTGTCGTGTTAATTAATTATTTTATGGCAATTTTGGGAGGACTTTATAAAATAAATCATCTTCCTTCTGCTAATGTGATATTTTATTTTTTATAAAATACTCGCGCGCCGTGCCGTCAACTTTAAACATGTTAAATAAAAACATATTGATATTTTTATGCATGTAGGCCCATATTTTCATATTATATTAAGGATGTCAAATTCATCCCGGGGAGGGAGAATAATGTTGTGTATCATGAACTATGTAAATTATTTGTGTTATGAATATTTATGTGCAAACAAACATTCCAGTACACACACGCACAGAGATATCCATACCCTGGGGACAGGCCTAGATGTGTGTCACACCTATGGGATATTGGCACCCGTGGGTGGTGCTTGCAGGCTTCATAGGAGAGGAGTGGTGACAGAAGGAGGGAGATGAAGCATTAGGTGTGATCGCATAAAGAGAGGCCAGGGGTTAGTGATATTCTGTGAGGTAAGTTGATCATGCATATACACACCCATACATATACAAACTGGTTACGGACGCCCCTACCCAGGAGTGTGGTAGATCCGACCCAGGGGGTCGTGTGTCGTCGTTACCTGAGTGAGAACTTGAAGGCGTGCATGAGGGTGCAGGTGAAGATCATCATGACAGTTGGAGCGTGACCTTGTGTTGCTTGATGTGAGGGTACGGGGTGTAGGTGTACCAGAGGGAAAGCACACGTGGTTGACCCACGGGATATATGACAGCAGGAGAAGGAGGCCGAGGATGATGACCTAGGGGTGTACTGTAAGCTCTGTAACCAGTTTTACACAAATACATTATATACACACATACTTTAAATTGTAGGCCTATTATTAGGGCTTACGTTAATAAAACATTTATAACCCGGGGGTGGGGATATTTTGTTAAGTAAACAGATAATGCAGTATTCTTTATTCTTCTTTTTCATTCTGATTTAGGGGTGTTACATGCTGATTCAGATTCAGGATCCGATTCAGATATCTATGTCTGAGGGAGGGAGCTAGGTTGTGGTGAGGGTAGTAGGGAGTAGGTGAAGGTAGATTGTTGTTGTTGTTGTGATCTCAAAGTTAATAAAACTGGTTGATTGAGACATAAATTTTATTGTGCTTCAGTGTGTCCTTACAAGGCAGTAGGTGGGGTTCTTTCCCCCACAACTTACTCACGTCTCACACAAAAATTACAGTGTCCCCCAGGGGACTGGTGTCAACCCGGTTATCCTGACATTCATAATCCATATATTAGACAAACGGCCGTCCCACTACACAACATATGATTACACAATTTAAGGTTTTAAATATGGCTGAGACTAATATACCAAGTACAATGTATATTAGTCTCAGAATATGGGTTCCCAAAAAATCTGACATGTGTAAGAGAGGGGCAAGATTTTTGGCAAGCCAAAAGGGCGAGCCAAAGATTTGTTTAGCACATTGAAAGGGGGGAAGCAATTTGGCATACAATTTTGAGAATTCACCCTTTCCTGGTAAACATAACCAATGGAAAGTAGGTCTGAATTTTGATTTAGGATGGCAGACTTCACAAATGTATCTGTGAGGTCAAATTTGGGCAAAAATGCTCAGTTTTGGAGAAAATCCCCCCATATCCTGTTTTTTTTACCCTGAATTCTTACAGGCAACATAGCAACAACAAAAATAGTAAAACTAGATATAAATATCTTGGAAACATTTCATTTTTTTCCAAATTTTGATAGTCCAACTGTCAATTACCTTATCATATGAGTTTGGTTGTAGATCTCCTAATTCTTGACCATCTTCCCCAGACACATTGACAACTCCAGAGTCCATCATGGATGCAGGAACATAAGAGTTGAAGACACTCCTCAGACGTTGTCTTCTGCTCTTGTTGGGCTCATTGGATTCCAGGCCACCTGTTTGACAAAATATAGCAATAAAATAAATGAACTGGGTCAACTTGTCAATCAATGGGTGTGAAGCCTGCCACATTGACAACCAGAATTCATCACAGATGCAGGGACATAACTAAGAATCTTTGTAGATCACATTTTACACAAATTGCATCAATAAAATAAATGAAATGGCTGAACTTGTAACTTTCAACATAATAACTTTGTATCAAAAATGAAAACTTTCAACATAATAACTTTGTATCAAAAATGAAAAAGCTATGAGGAGCTCTGTATGTTACCAACATGGACGAAAGAGATAACAGACCATGCCCAAACACTCAAAGTCTCAGCATCACCCGATAATGAGGGTTGATTGTTCCATGAAACAATGGCAGTCACCCATCTCAAACACTTCAGGCAACATGAGCATACTAAATAATTTAACTTGGCAGATTCTATTTGAATTTGTATCATTCAGATGTTGAAATCCTTTCTAAATTTGAACTCCCTAATTCAAAATCCATACAGACATACTTGATCTAGCCTGAACAGGTATGCGGAAAACAAAGCCATCAACTCAGTAAGCCTGGATGTCCAGGGGCGTCGCTAGACCAATATGATTCGGGGGGTGTACAGCATGTTTTGCCAACAGAAATATTTTGTAAATTGTTGACCCAAATTATTTTTAGCCAGGATGGCGCTCAAGAATCTAAAAAGTGGGGGAGGGGGGGAGGGTATTAGTAATTACTGTAACATTATAACATTCACAATAGGTCTATATCCCAATCTTTTATAGTACTCTTATTATTTGCCGACAATCACATAGCTTTGGGTACATTTGCCGACAATCACATGGTTTTGATGACAACAGTCAAATTTTGCCGGCAAAATTGGGTATTGGGGGTGTTACACCCTCCCATACCACCCTCCCCCCTCTAGCCTCGCCCCTGTGGATGTCTTGAAACTACCAACTTTCGACTTTATACTCATTTCATTGTGGCAGGTCACATTTATGTTAAAAACTTTGACTGATCATCAAACAAGGTGGTTGTTACATGTTAGTTCCTTACCCAGATACATAGTCTGTAGCATAGCAACCGACTTGCCACCAGGTGCCGCACACAAATCTAAAACCGTCTCATCCATCCTCAAATCTAATGCTAACACTGGCAAAACAGATGCAGCATCCATTGCATAGTACGTCAGCAATCCTGACGTGGAATCGCTCTTCACACGTGGGAAGCGTTTGATATTGCCTTCATCTTGGTGGACATAACACCTCAAGTTTGGGTTCATTTTAATTGGTGCATTGATGATGCTGATATTAGAAGCAGGTTGAACTAATGTTCTTGATTGACGGTTGTCGAATTCACCACCCTGAATAAGACTCTCCATTTTAGCTTCATAACCAGGAGCAATAATATATTGATCTTCCCACCACTTTTTCTCCTCCTCTGACTGTCCTTCTTCTGATTCTACTAAATGAGGAGGAGTCTCTTTTGGTTCAGTTTCCTTGTCATCTCTTGAAGTTGATGTGGATAATGAATCCAACTGGTCAAAACCTGACAACAAATCAAATCAATTCAAATAGTTGAATGTGTTTTCAAATCAAGGCGTCTAATGTTAAAATGTCACAAAAGCGCTGGCTTGCGAGTAAAATCTTTTGTGCAACATTATATAATTCTAGAATATATTGTTAGAGCGGATTAGGGTTTTAACTAAGTTAATGGGTTTCGTACTAACAACACTTCGGGCTATCAACCTGTAACTACTGTACTTGTGAACATTTTAAACGAGTTTCCAAAATGCAATACCTGTTAGAAATGAGCAATTAAAGCGGATACTGCATTTGAACTTGGTATGACAGAATACAAACCTTGATAATTTGCTTGCATACTGGCAACTCTCCTCATTTCTTGAATTCCTTTTAAAGGTGCATCATTCTCTTGAATCAAATCATTGTCTTTTACACTGTGGGATTCTGTACTGTGCACATCAGATGGTCCAATTTCTTTAGCTGCCTCCTCTACTATATCAACTGCACCAAATTGTCTCAGACGTTGTACCTCAATAGAATCTGCTCTGGCGCTGTAGTTGTTCAAAAGTGCTCCATGCTTGTGTGGTGACAAGAGACCAAGCCGAATTATGGGCCAGAGGCCACCAAAGTGTGCCCGGTAGGTCTCGTCGAAGTACCTCAGGGCTAGGACTGTTGGGTCTGACCTGTTCTGCGTACCTGGCTGCAAGTTGGAAGTGAAGTAGAGAGCACAATAATAATAAGCATGTGTCGTTTATCGGGATGATATTTTTGTTATTGACAATGACCTACACCTACCTTATTCGTCAAATAGACACCCCCATCAAATAAACGCCCCACCACCACTTTTTTCAACGCTCCCTCCACATGTGGAGGGAGCGTATCCAAACTGGATTTGTAGGAGACTACGATTTGCGATCGTGGTCTACGATTTGTGATTTTGCATCAATGGTACTACATGGATGATGGATAGTGCATTTTTAGTATAACAAGTCATACCTAGAATATTTTCTCAATTTGAATTTTATCTTTTTAATTGTGTGGTGCATGGGTGACATGTATTTTCAATGTAAAATGCCTTTAGGCTGTGTAAAATTAATATTTTGGTTCTCGTCCCTCCTCCTCAATTTCTGGGATTTGTCAGATTTTTTTTTTTTTTTTAGATTTTTCCATTTTTTAGACTTTGGAATGATTTATGAAATCTTCATACATATAAATAAGTTTATTAGAGAACAAGCATCACTTCCAAATCTTTTGTGGTACTCTAGGGGTTTATCCTCAGAATCTCACATTTGAAAAAAAAAAAGGGCCTCATCATTACCTCGAGCACTATTGCAGAAGACCGAAAACTACTGACAATGCTAATTTTACATTGAAAAAAAAAAAAAAAAAAAACACCCCCTCCCTCATCAATTCATGAAAATCCTCTGGACGAGAACCAAAACATTAATTTTATACGGCCTTACGGTGATCCACCCAAAATAAAAAAATCACTGGATAGATCCCTGTACTAGTGCATTTTTGCTTGTGCATAAAAAGACAATTACCATATCTGATTTACTATGTATGCCAGGTGAATTCAAATTTGCCATCAAACTGCATCATTTTATATATCAAATTAAAGCCCTTGAGTAAAGAAAGCCAAAACTGAAAACCTTTTTTTTTTTCATAGCACTTTCCATAGCAAAGTTACATCTTGTCAAAGATTGACTTTCATCAAAAAGATTCAGCTAGCAAAATTCCCAAAAAAAGCATTTCGGTGGTGTTTCTAGATCTCTGTCTCATGTTGATAGCAGCTTTTTTAATGGAACTGCTATCAAAATCCCTCTAAAATTCCATGTGCGAGTGACTTATCACCATAAAAAATCATATATTTGGGAAGTGAAGTGTAGACAACATATTTATGTAGGTTTCCTTGACCGGCCAGCTCTTTTATATTTCTATGTAAATAATGTATTGTGTTCTAGGTGAATTTGGCTGACTAGCAAATGTGTTAATTAAGGTTTGCCTGGCACACCTAGATTTACAATCACTCTCATGTCAGACCCAAGTCTAGAGGACCTTGCCACAAACGTCCTAGCTGATGCATTCTGGCATTTAAATCAAGTAGACGTACAGAAGACGTAGTTCACCACGTAAACTTGTATGGCTCAAAATTCGGACCGCTCGCCATTAAGTTTACTGCTTTCTGTGTTTTGAAATTTGTTGACGTTTTATTGATCCCCGATTTCCGGTCGATTATTTTAGCTGTGTCACGTCACATGCATGATGCTAGTTGGTACCAGCCAAATTTCAGAAAAAAAAAATTACGATCGCCGATAACGATGTGATATGGACTTACATAGGATTACACAGAGATATTTCTTGCCAAAATTTGACCATTTCTAGGTAGCTTGGCCCTACTTTGTCTGCGTTATTATGAAAAAGGACAGTCTTAAGTAAGTAAATGACTAAATGTGCAACGCTTTTGATGTTTTGGGAGACTGGGAGGCATCAGAACAAAAAAATGATGGAGCCTATTCTTGACTGTGTAATATTCCTTCAGCACATTATCGTACGGTAATAGCCTTATACGATGGACAGATAGTATTAGTTTGTGAATGAGGACATCGTATAAGTTCCTTGTACTACAGAAGACGTACAGATTTGCAATTTCTGATGAATTAATTTTAAGCTTACTTACTTTTGTGTATTTTTTCTTCTTCGACTTCGTTTTCTTCCATCTTCTTGGAACTAGCAAGCACTGTGTCTTTGTGGCAGCTAGACGCTGCAATCTGTTATTAAAAGCAGTTCTCAAGCAAATCATCTGAGAATGCACTGACTTGCTTCTTTTCAAAAATCTTCCTAGCAATTTTTCATAAATTCATTAATTTTGCACATGTGGCGACGGACTGTCTGTAACAACTCGACCTAGGACAAAAGCACGGCGCATGCGCGGCCCGGGATCTTTAAAGAACCCGGAAGTGTCACTTTTTGATGTGCGAACTTGTAAATTATTGAGGTTTTGCCCTTTTATCGCTATAAATAACGCGATCGGATGAAACTAACTTGACGAATATAATTATTAGAATCATATCTTTTCACAGGAACAATGGTTTGAAAAAATAATACCAAAAAACATCGTTTTACATTCCAATGTCAAAAAAATGAACGAACATTTCTAATAAATTTTAGTGCAAAAATGTTGCCATATAAACTACTATCTGACATTTGGGTATAAATCGTAAATGTGGTAAAGTCGCAGACATAAAATTAAAAGCCAGGGGTACCCGGGAGGGGGGCGGATACTTTCATTGCGAGCAATTCCTTCTGGGGTACACTAAACCTGCATGATTATCAAATTAATCAGTGACAAGGTTCTCTGAATTTGACAGGTGCTGATTGATGTTTTAATTTTATTGCATCAATTAACACCTGTCAAATTCAGAGATAACCTTGTCACTGATTAATTTGATAATCATGCAGGTTTAGTGTACCCCAGAACCTGGGGGGGGGGGGTCACTCTCACACAAAAGTGCCTCCCACCCGCGTCCGAACACCTCTGAAATGCACCCCTTAATGGCGAAACACATGCAAAATCCTACCCTAAATGGCGTAGCAAATGAAAAACCATACCCTAAATGGCGTCAACTGAGAAATATCGATATTGATACCCTAAAGTGGCGTAAACAGGGAAATGAGCTAATTTGATACCCAAGGTGTCTTTTTGATGCTGCAGACATATAGATACTGAAGAAAACATGCACAAAAGTAACAAGAATCAATTAAAAAGTGGTGATTTTTTATCAAATTAGTGCAAACTCACTCAAACAATAAATATTACTAACCGTAAACGTCTAAGGATTTGGCTGAAAAAGGACCCCTAAATATGGCGATGCCTTCTGAAAAAGTACCCCTTTTTCAAAAGGACGTTGACGACGCTGTGTGGTGAAAAACATACCCTTTTAGACGTTTTTCTTGGACACGGGTGCGTAGCAAGTCAAGTAGTGAGTTAGCCCCCCCCTGGGGCCCCAGAAGAATTGCTAGCTGGCTATTGCTCTGGCAGGGTTTCCTCTTTAAAGTATTACTTTATGACAAATTTTGACAAAATTAAACTTCTATTTTTGTCTTTGAATGTTTTTTATTATGTATATCAAAACAAGACACTAAGAAGGTTTTGCTATAAAAAGAGAGACATAAAAAAACAGTCAAAACACAGTTGCATAACAGTGCACAGCATACTAGTATGTGGCACAACCCGGGGCACAAAACACACACTAGAGACATTCACAAAAGCAGCAGCATTTTTTAAAGGAATTTTTTTTAAGGAAACCAATCCTTATCCATATTAAAATAAAATTTGATATTCTAAACTGATTTCTAAACTGAGTTGTAAATAAGACCTGTCCCCATCCCTCTCACCTAAAAAAATCTGGTCCATTCATTCTAATGTTCCACGACGAAATGTTATTGATACACATGCCAACATAAAACAAATACAAATTAGTCATTAAAAATGATCAGAACTTGCATGTTAGATTCGTGTTTTTTTTATTAAACATTCGAATATTGAAGCTAGATTTAGGGCTCGGATAGCAACGTTTGCAAAGTATTTTTGTCTGGGACATGAGAGCACATTAGACATAACGAATATTGCATTCTGAATACGAGGAATGTCCCCGGGGGGGGGGGCACTTCCATAACAGATATGCATCATGTGCCTCGGGATAGACCCCCTTTTTCAAAGCGGCTTGTACCCAATGACCCCTTTTTTGTGTTATGGTCCTATCTATTACCCAATGACCCCCTTTAAAAAAATTCATGTACCCAATGACCCCCCCCCTTTTTTTAATTCCCAAATTTAGGTGGTATTAGTGTTCTCCTCCAGATATGAGATTTTGCAAATTGCCAATGTGACCAAGTTGTTTTTTCGCAGTTTGGCACTTATTTGATACTCTTTAGGCAATCCTGTACCCAATGACTCCCATTTTACAATTTGTTACCCCAATGACCATCCTTTTTTCAAAGTGTCATACCGAATGACCCCATTTTATTCAGGTTGTGTACTGAATGACCCCATATTTTTGTAATTGTACATTTGACCTGAATACCCCCTACTTTTAACATGGCCGAGGCACATCCCTGCCATTTCAGATAGGGAGTGCCTCCCCCGGGGGAATGTCCTGATGATATTAAATAATTTTGATTTTTTGAAATTCGTGATATAATACAAATTTTATGGCAAATTATTAAAATTTGATACTTTGTTTTTATTTTTGATATTTAACAGTCCTCGAAGTATTACATGATATGCACTTAGAGTATAGGTAGCTGGGAGGAAAAGCCGACGATCTTTTAAAATTTTGACCTTTCATATTCTAGGTACACATTTTTCCCCCCAAAAGACCTAAACATGTTAGGTTTTTTGGGGAAAAATGTGTATCTTCTATATAAAAGGTCAAATTTTTTTAAATGATCGTCGGCTTTTCCTCCCAGCTACATGCACTTTATGGCATAAATAAACACAACGTTTCGGGTTGGACAGTTCATCTATGGTTGGACCCTTTGACTAGTGTGAGGCCAATCAGAAAGATGTAATAAAGAGGAGGGTCAACAGAAGTATATCCTTGAGATAATCCCGTAGGTAATCCTGTCGCATCTATTCATAGTCCTTTATTCTCCTTTATTACATCTTCTCTGGGCCAATCCGAGAAAAAACTTACACTACATTATGCCCCAGTACAATAATCACAACAATAAGAAAAATCTATACCAGAAAGCTGATGTAAACAAACCCCTTAAGCAAATCTATGAAAAATACAGGGTGAACAGGGTGGTACAAGAAAATTATAAATTAAATGTACAAAACTTGTTATTAAGTCCACGAGGTTGCCGTTGTAGTGCCGAGTTTGAATATCAGACGGTGTTCTGCATTAAGTCTGTCCTTATTAGAGCCGCGAGATTGAATAACAGCGGAAACTCTGAAATGGCTAACATTGCAAAGAAAAGGAGGATTGAAATGGCGACTGAGCAACAGGGAAACCAGCGAAGTTCTTAGAAATGGAGCGAAGATATTCTGTGGTTCGATCTGCTAATCCGCGGCGGCTGGTTTCCCCTATGTACAGTATATGGCAGTTGGTACACTGGATAAAATAAACAACATTGCGAGAAATGCATGTGAACTGGGAGGTGATGTCAAAACCCCCACTGGGATGCGAGTTTCATTAGAGACATGAGCACAGGTATTACACCTTCTCATATCACAGCAAAAGGTACCAGGGGAATCACATGGCTGGATGGGGTGTGAAGCGCGGACGACCTGGTCGCCAATGTTCTTGTCCCTTCTGAAGGCGGTCACCTTCAGTCCATGAAGGTACTGTAAGCATGGTAAATACGCCATGATGAATTAATTCATAAATTGCCACGGCATCATGGATACATAGGATGATTATCATTATTTATGTTTTCATTTATTCACTATGTATACTAATAGCACTATAATAATAAAGCCGACTTAGGTACCACATCTAATTTGGTCCGATAGCGCTATCGGTGCCCCGATAGCCCGGCCCGATAGGTACCGATGTCTCTTTCTATCCTCCCCTAAACATCTGCAAAGTGCTCAGTTTCATTTTATTCACTATTTAGTATAATAGGGTCTACTTAGCATCACCATGATCACTTTCTCAAATTTACAAAGTAAGGGCAATTGTGAGTAACACCATGATAGCGAAATTTTCGATCGTAGAGCTCTTCCCAACAGAACCACTGCACTTATCATCTTGTAACTGCAAATTGAAGCACGGTATATCAGTAACTAACCGCTGTGTTTGGTTGTTACATGTGAAATCACCTTTATTCACGCCCGCTCGTGAGATATCTTGAAAAGCTTCTTTAGTCGGTGCAATGGCGGCACTTTGGATATTGACATCATGCGTTTCGTATCTTTTGTTGGAATAACGGTCTTCGCCCATTTTGACAAACATAATGTACTTCTCGCCTTTTTGTACATTATTGTAAACGCAATCGATCTCGATTTCTGTAACAGTTATCACCCATGAAAATGGGCCGCCTTTTAACACACACAATATATTGAATTCTATGGTATGCTCTTGGTTTCCGGGATAGATAGCCAACGCCTCGCCATAAACGATGTTTTCCGCAGATTTGGCGCGAGTTGTCAATGATTTCAACTTCCAACCAAAGGGCTCACTGCATCCATGAATGTGGACTATAAATGTTGCAAGTAGCAAAGACGCAAAGCAGTGGTAAAACATCGTAGGTTCTATTGTTCCGTGCCGTAAACCCTGAGCCGCAAACCAGGTTCATTCAGTGCACGATTCGGTGATGGTGCAGCTGAATTCTGCAATGGAATTGAAAGACATGCATATTTACGTTAACTACAGGGAAAATGTATGAGGTTTAATGAAATATAGTACTGTTGTGAGATCGCAGGCAAGTTGGTACAATATTAAAACCGCAATTTTGACTGTTTTACTTCAATGTTAATCAAGTAATATTCTACAACTGTGTTTGATTCCTGAAATAACAAAAACAAAACTTTTACAGCCCAGTAAGTTTTCTTGCGTGTACTGAAATAATCAAATGAGGTAAATCTTACTGGAAATAGAATGGAACTAGATTAAATAACGTAGATATGTTACATCAAATATTATACGTATAATACTCTGAGTCTGCATACTGCTTTAGAAGATCTGGGTCCTCAAAGTCTCTGAAATGTACGTCCGCAACTACGGAACTGCCCTACAGTATACCAGGAATGAATCGGCAAAGTCTCCACTGGCTAATCTTACAATCGTTAAATATAAGTTTCAACATACCTTGATACCCAAAAGTCTATGATTTTGAATATTTCAGTTAGGAGTGGTGATTTCGTACGCTCACTTCCTGTGATTAACTTTTCCGAACTGAATTTCCAGCAGTAACAGGGCCGTGAGTCAATCCCTGTGTAAAAAGTGAAGTCACTTCACATTACATCGGCATACATTACATCGGCATTCGATTGAGTCATCGGCAGAGCGATTAACAGTTGCTATACTTGAAAGCGTTTAGCCTGAAATGTACGTACTTGTACACGGCTACTATTCGCGTACTGCATTAGTGAAACGGACTTTAATTGACATATCCGCATTTTGATTGACAGTTGGCAGTCATTTCTTAGTTATGGATCTGTCAGGGCATTCTCAGCTACTTCATGCCTCAGTGTAACAATAACAACAGTTGGGAATGGCTTATCTCCAATGAACCTGAATAGGGTAACTCAGATTTGCCTGAAAAACATATCGATGAAACCGGGCATCCTCTGACCTGGTCTTGATAGCCTGGAACTAGCCTGAATCCTTCTGGCCTCTAATGGCGGCGCCTTTTTTACCCACAATCCTTCACGTTGCCTTACTCAATACAGCACAGTGGAGCGGCCGTGCGTGAGTATTCGAGGACTGGAGGATCGAGTCTAGCCTGGAACATCTTGCTGATATCCGCAATTACACCAACTTCATTTTCTCTGAATCGCAATGCTACTTCAAACAGGTCGGAGTTGATGTTTTTGCCCTTCACAAGGTAGTCATTGAGCGAATGACCTTGATATCATTCTAGCTTAAACATCATACGCCACCCTAACAGGCGTTGTCTTGGAGTCTTTGACAACAGCAAATTGTGGAAGGAACCACATCTTCTTCCAACTTTCACGGTCTTGTCTTAGCTCCTCTTCTGTTACGCGACGAGCTACGCCTCTAACTGGTCTCGCATCTACGTATAGTAGATCTTCCACTCGTTTGACCGATTAGAGAACTGCTTTTGAAGACTATTCAGATGCTTAACAGCATATGGATAGTTGTCTGGAAGATCACTCTCAAAAGTGTCTGGACAAATTGACTCATTGCAGGAACTTTCTCTCGTACGTCTTCAAGTTTCCCAACTCCGTTGATACGTTTTCTACCAGTTTATCCTTATCACCATGACACTCATCAAGAACCTGCCAACCACCATCTTTTGTATTGTAGTATTTGTTAATAAATCATAGACAGTAACACTATGGCTGTCCAAAGGTAAAAAAAAAAGAACCTGCCAACCACGCTCCAAATTGATACAACCCTTGATCTTATGTTGTGCAGTGCATAAACATTTCTTTAAATCGTCTGAGATCCCCGTTAAAAGGTGGGAAAGTGCATTCTGGTCATCCTTTGAGCTGTTGATGTAGAAGCATGAGGTGCAGGTAATGTGGATTGAGATGGTGCGGATATATAATCGGGGGTAAAAGGTAAAGGTAAAGGAGAAGATCCTGTATAAACAGTTATCGGAGTGCCCATCTCTCTTTCATTGGCGATTGGGCCAGACTCCTCCATATAATGTTGCTATAGGGGGGTCGCTACACCTCCTCTACAGCGAGTCGGTTACCTTCCCAGTATTTAAGAATGCCGGTACCCATTTAAACACCTGGGTGGAGAGGAGTAATCGAGATAAAGTGCCTTACTAAAGAGCACAACACGATGGCGTCGCCGGGGCTCGAGCCCGCAACCTTCCGATTATGAGTCAGTGCCCGTTCCGCTAAGCCACCATGCTCCCTAATCGGGGATACTGGGGATGATTGCAACTCGGGCTGCTAATTGACCACTGGTGAAGTCGCGGGTGACGTGTCTGCGCGACATAATTTTATTGGCATGTAACACTTGTGCGTATTCCATTTCACAATCGGACAACCAAATCTCCTCCGCTTCAAACTCATGTTGATCTTCTATAACCGCCACGCTTTTCTTCGATTTTCATAAATGGTATTCAGCTTTTCTCATTATATTCTTTAACAATTTCAACGTCATCTCCATTCATTAAATTTGCTAAAGTACTTAGTGTTCTGGTGAGCTGACCCTTGTGTTCCGTCTTGATAGGGACTGTCGCTGGAACTGACACTGTGTCAGGAATTTTGAATAAGTTACTTATTTTCACAGAGTTGTTGAAGGTGTTGTGAGATCGCAGGCAAGTTAGTACAATAATCGTAAAACCAAGTAAGATACCAATTTTTGCGATCAGCTTATTGTTTAATAAACACAGAAATTTATACATGTTATATTGCAAGTTAAATGTTTGTTTTATTTTTGTAAGATTATAAAACGCAGTACTGATGAACCGATTCATTCCTCAATTAATTGCACATTCCGGGGGTGCACATACCGTGTCTCTTTTGGTCCCATACTTCCCTGAAATATGAGCAATGAAATTTATCATGATATAGCATATCTGCATTCAATTGAGGAATTTTCTTGAGTTGTTACATATATATTAATTAATATCTGCGTTCCTTATTGTCATTATCTAACGCTTATACTCCCGATATACATAATAGATTTTGAATATATAATTAATTTAGAAAGACATAATCATAGGAACTATAAATTCAAATAGTTACACTTTATAAGAAAATGGTGAACCTAATGAGCTCGAGTAAAAACTTGATCTACCTTTTTTAGAATCTAAATATATAAGGCCAATATATAGTAACTAAAATATGCATGCACTCAAATTTAGCCTGTGTGCTTCCTATATCGCTGCGCATAATGTTCATAAAATACATTTCGGTGGGAATGTTTACTCTTCAATACATATCTGAAAAGACTGTACCCGAAAAACAGTTAAAAGCTTAGTGCACGAATTGATCAATAACAATATTTGATTATCTAAACGTAAATGTAAGTCGTCATAATTATACTATAGTAGATAGTTCGGAAAAACAATCATAAATTTCAAATAGAGCTCAAACTACTACCATGACTACGCTCTTAGAACGAATTAACAGAGATAGGTATACAGAGTTAAAGGCAAATTTATTAAGTTCTTGTAAAGTAAATCTCGTACTACTGAAAATCCGTCGCAATCATGCGTCAGGCATTGTCGCCTAACGGTCCAAAATGTACATCCTTCACCAAAATAATGATCAAGTTTCAATTTTGACCCTCCTAATTTTTTCACGTTGGGGTAATTTATTAAAATCCTCTTTATGTACAGACTTCATGTGGTCTTTTCTATTGCCAGTGGTAGTAAAACTCCTCTCACAAAAGTTACACTGGTAGGGTTTCTCTTTGGTGTGGATACGCATATGAGAAACCTTCTGAGGCTTTGTCACGAAAGTCTTCTCACAGAAGTCACACTGATACGGGCGTTCTTTGGTGTGTATTCGTTCGTGGATTTTCTTGTCGGTGCCGAGTCCGAATCTCTTATCGCAAAAGGAGCATTTGAATGGTCGGATACCTTGGTGAATATTTTCATGGCATTTCATGATGTCTTTGCGAGAGAATGTCATCGGGCAAAATCTGTGAAACGGAAAAAAGAAGAGAAATGGGAAATCAGTTTGTTGTCAGTCTCATGTATGTTGGTGTCTACTTTTCGGCAATTGAAAAAACTTGACTTCCTTTGCTAACACAAACCAAAAACAACACACAATCATGGTCAATACGCACTCTCTGACAATCGGGCGTGCGTAGTGACGATGACTTGTAACACTCGGTTCCAAATAGGATCTCCGGAATTGCCGAAACGGGCAATCTGGACCTACAATGCAGGTTGTCAGTTTTTCGCCACCTTACATTATAAACTGGCCAGTTTGTTCCAAAAGAGCAAAACCCTTGTCAAATAGAGATGAGTCCCGGTTAGTGAAGGAAGCAGTATGCATAAGTGCATGCAGATTTTTATCCAGCCCTTTTCTCTATATATAGCCTTACCTGCACGTATATGGCCTTTCGTTTAGTTTGAATACTCTCGTGAGCCTTACAATGACTTCCCTGCGTAAACCTTCGCTCACAGTACCTACAAGCGAAGGGCTTCTCTCTCTATATAACCTTACCTGCACGTATACGGCCTCTCGTTTGTATGTATCCTCTCGTGAGCCTTGCAATGACTGCCCTGAGTAAACCTTCGCTCGCAGTACCTGCAAGCGAAGGGCTTCTCTATAGTCTTACCTGCACGTATACGACCTCTCGTTTGTATGTATCCTCTCATGAGCCTTGCAATGGCTTCCCTGCGTAAACCTTCGCTCACAGTACCTACACGTGAATGGCTTCTCTCTATAGCCTTACCTGCACGTATACGGCCTTTCGTTTGTATGTATCCTCTCGTGAGCCTTGCAATGACGTCCCTGTGTAAACCTTCGCTCGCAGTACCTGCAAGCGAAGGGCTTCTCTATAGTCTTACCTGCACGTATACGGCCTTTCGTTTGTATGTATCCTCTCGTGAGCCTTGCAATGACTTCCCTGCGTAAACCTTCGCTCACAGTACCTGCAAGCGAAGGGCTTCTCTCTATAGCCTTACCTGCACGTATACGGCCTCTCGTTTGTATGTAACCTCTCATGAGCCTTACAATGGCTTCCCTGTGTAAACCTTCGCTCACAGTACCTGCAAGCGAAGGGCTTCTCTCTATAGCCTTACCTGCACGTATACGGCCTCTCGTTTGTATGTATCCTCTCGTGAGCCTTGCAATGACTTCCCTGCGTAAACCTTCGCTCACAGTACCTGCAAGCGAAGGGCTTCTCTCTATAACCTTACCTGCACGTATACGGCCTCTCGTTTGTATGTATCCTCTCGTGAGCCTTGCAATGACTTCCCTGCGTAAACCTTCGCTCACAGTACCTGCAAGCGAAGGGCTTCTCTCTATAGCCTTACCTGCACGTATACGGCCTCTCGTTTGTATGTATCCTCTCGTGAGCCTTGCAATGACTTCCCTGCGTAAACCTTCGCTCACAGTACCTGCAAGCGAAGGGCTTCTCTCTATAGCCTTACCTGCACGTATACGGCCTCTCGTTTGTATGTATCCTCTCGTGAGCCTTGCAATGACTTCCCTGCGTAAACCTTCGCTCACAGTACCTGCAAGCGAAGGGCTTCTCTCTATAGCCTTACCTGCACGTATACGGCCTCTCGTTTGTATGTAACCTCTCGTGAGCCTAATGACTTCCCTGTGTAAACCTTCGCTCACAGTACCTGCAAGCGAAGGGCTTCTCTCTATAGCCTTACCTGCACGTATACGGCCTCTCGTTTGTATGTATCCTCTCGTGAGCCTAATGACTTCCCTGCGTAAACCTTCGCTCACAGTACGTACATGCGAAGGGCTTCGCTCTCTATATAACCTTACCTGCACGTATACGGCCTCTCGTTTGTATGTATCCTCTCGTGAGCCTAATGACTTCCCTGTGTAAACCTTCGCTCACAGTACCTGCAAGTGAAGGGCTTCTCTAATAGTCTTACCTGCACGTATACGGCCTTTCGTTTGTATGTATCCTCTCATGAGCCTTACAATGACTTCCCTGCGTAAACCTTCGCTCACAGTACCTACATGCGAAGGGCATCTCTCTATATAATTATAACCTTACCTGCACGTATACGGCCTCTCGTTTGTATGTAACCTCTTATGAGCCTTACAATGGCTTCCCTACGTAAACCTTCGCTCACAGTACCTGCAAGCGAAGGGCTTCTCTCTATAGCCTTACCTGCACGTATACGGCCTTTCGTTTGTATGTATCCTCTCGTGAGCCTAATGACTTCCCTGCGTAAACCTTCGCTCACAGTACGTACATGCGAAGGGCTTCTCTCTCTATATAACCTTACCTGCACGTATACGGCCTCTCGTTTGTATGTATCCTCTCGCGAGCCTAATGACTTCCCTGTGTAAACCTTCGCTCACAGTACCTGCAAGTGAAGGGCTTCTCTAATAGTCTTACCTGCACGTATACGGCCTTTCGTTTGTATGTATCCTCTCGTGAGCCTTACAATGACTGCCCTGAGTAAACCTTCGCTCACAGTACCTGCATGCGAAGGGCTTCTCTCCGGTATGAATCCTCTCATGCAGACGAATGTCTTGCTTCCTCAAAAATGTCTTCTCGCAAATCTTACATTGGAAATTCCTCTCCCCAACATGAAGCAGCTCGTGAATATTACGATTCCCTTTTTGCGTGAATGTTTTCTTACAATATCGGCAAGAAAAAGGCTTTTCACCCGTGTGGATCAAATAATGCTTTCTTATAGACGAATTACTTGCGAAAGTTTTACTACAAATTTCGCAAGTATATTTCGCTTTAAATGGTTTCACTCCCACCAAATGCATCTGCTCATGTTGCCTCAGTTTCGTTGTAGACGCGAAGCCTTTCTTGCAATATTTACATTTGTGAGACTTTTCTACCCCAAAGTGGATAGCCTGATGCGTGTTTCTATTGCTTGCTTGAGTGAAAGTCTTATCACAGTAGTTACATTTGTATGGACGTAATCCTGTGTGGATAAGCTCGTGTAGTTTCCTACTAGACGCTTGTGGGAACACCTTCTTGCAGTACAAGCAGACGTTAAATGGATTCTCGGCGTCTTTTTCGTCGCCTTCTTCGAATAATGTACTTTGGTGTTTTTGCTCAGCTTTTGACGGTAGGATCTAAACCGTTTTGGTTTTTTACGCTGTGGACGTGGCTCTTGTGTGCTTTCCGATGATTCTACCCCTGATAAAGGGACATTGACAAAGTCATCTTGGTTGTAACCCATCCATATGCTCTTCTGCGCCACCTCTTTGGTTTGTGCCGGTTTCCCGCCATCAGATGGCATCAAAGATTTCAACGGGATTACTGGAGTAGCAAAAACCGTCTGTGACATCAAGGAGAAAATGTTATTATTAACATCTTCGTCTAACTTACGCCGGGACTTTCGGCTACGCTTAATCTTACGTTTTCCGAAGAAATACGGTGCGTAACGTAATTCGTGGTGTTTGATGTGAGAGCGATATCGGGTCCAATTCTCGCGGAAGAATCGCCGTTTGCAATACTTGCACGTGAGTGGTAATATCAAATCGGATTGGCGCAGTTGTTTCAAGCGGCGACGATGTCGATGGTGAGAGGTCTTCGCTTTGGCCTGATAAGGAAGGAAGAAAGAGGGAAAAATACCAAGATATTATCAACACCACCTATTACAGGCATGAGAATATAATTCAACAATAAAAAAAGGAAAATTCTGAAAAAACGGAAAAAGCGAGTAAAATATGACAAAAATGCTCAAAGCGGGCTAAAAAGAAATAAAAACACTGAAATTTGGGCCAAAATAAATAGGAATTCCTTTTTTTTTTTTAAAGGAAATTCTCAAACCCGATATTATGCCACAAGATAAGAGGCGGGCGTAATCGATATTGAAATGGCTGCTGTTGATCGTCTAAAAGAGGAATTGCCACCCCTTGAAAGTCAACCTCCCCTTGGCCTTCAAAATCAAGAGTCTTTCTGGACTTTCTGGTTGACAGTCGCCTGAAAAAACCCATAAATGTGAGGAATGACCAATTTATGTTTTTTGGAGCTGAAATTATCAAAAGGGTCTTTCAGTGCTCACTGTTTTGGTCAAAATTTAAGGGTTATTGGGAGCAGCGCCAGAGGAGGCTTAAAGGCATTCCTACAATGCACTATGATTGGGAAATTTGATCAATATAACCTAATTTTAAAGGCAAAGTCCCCATTGCCACACACACAAAATGGTAATTTTAAAACTGCAGCCAACGAGCTAATAGTTGAGACTTATGACTGATATTTGACTTTCTTACAGGAAACATTCATATTGTCCCACTACATTAATTTTATTCATAAGTCTCGATGTTTTGAATGTTAAATAATAGGATGAAAACACAAGATATTTGCACACAATCTCAATGCAAGGTATGATCAACTGTACCACATGTGTACAAAAGCCAGACATACAAGGTCAGAAACCCCATTGGGTTGTGGGAATGTCTTTAAACATCCTCTGGAGCAACGCGGTCCAAAAACCAGGGGTCACGGTCTTTCCGGGGAATTATGGTCATTATGTTGAGTAGTGATGGGATTTTGACGCAAGTCTCATTTTGTATAGCAGACCAGTTCGCTCAAGGCGCGAGCCCCCGTTTTGTTCTTGTGGAAGAATTGAGCTAACTTGAAATTCTCAAGCCCTGTCTACTCGTACGAAACTCGGGGAGCTGATCCTGGTTATTATGATATCCCCTATCTATGCGGTTAGGGTTCTGCGGCTGTACAAAGGTGCATCCCTGCATGATGCCAAATGGTTTATAAGATGCGTCTTGGGCCAAAGTATAGTCAGCGACTTTCTGTAAAGCACAATGACCTCCCAGAGGGGCACTCACCTGTAAATATGGTATGGGTACTATGTGCATGCAGCGGTCAAGGGTCCCTTTTTCAGGCTCTCCGGCAGTTTCTTAACGGGTTATGCCATTTTAAATCGACTTTCGAAAAGTTTTTTGATACATTCATTGATTTCTCAAAAAGTAAAAATCGCAGTTTAACAAATAACGGTTCAAATGAAAGCCATTATTGGGTGCTAATTGTTGTATCACTATGATAGGCCTGACACCAATATAAACACTTGTTTCGGTGACCCAAGTTCATGGTAATTTCTGCTCACGCACTTTTTTACAGATGGCCTGGAATTTCATATTTCGGTTTCAGCGATTGCCCGAAAAAGGTGGTATGTTTTTGAAAAGCGTTTCCGCTTGGAATGTAGATAGTTATTGTTGCTATTACTCTTCGCGATTTTAATTTATGCCCTCTTTAGCCGACAATTTTCAATGCATTTTACACAATAGATACGTCGCTTGCACAAATACCGCTATTTTTAACAGTATCGTTTTGTTAACCAACATAACATCAAAAAGAGTTCTCAAGACTTTGATGAGACCATAGATACCAAATCGGACTACATGTGATGAACAGATTTTACACTAGAATCAAAAGAACCAGCGTAGGCCCTCTCAAAATGTAATTTTTAAAATATCGCGTTGTGATAAAAATGACTGCCTTTTCCTTGTTTTTTATAACAAGGAAAAGCTTTACTTACCTCAAACTTCAAACGTAGTGCTGTCTCAGTGTCCGTTACTGGTTAGTATTATTCCGATTAAGCGATTTTCATGATTTAGGCCTACTTAGCCTACATTTGAGCAACTATTGCCCACACCGTGTACGAATATATTCCAAATATGGCGTTGCATTCAGTATCACACTAAACGACAAGGTTATACCAGGGGGATGACACTCTATTCACGTGGTTTCTTTTCCAACGCTAAAAGATTACGAATTTTGGTGGTTTGTAAATGAAAAGTGTCCGCACTATCGATTGATTACGTAACTGTTATGAATAATTTATTAGTTTTTCAATGCAATCGCCTCGACCCATTAATACATATTATCTGTATTTATCAAAGTACTTGGAATAGCAATCTGGTGAGTTCACTGAACTACGCCCAAATACTGATGGAGTTTTAATGGCGCTAATCCTCTCCATACACAGATGAACAAATACAATAGGAGAAGGTCAACACATATGACCTCCTATATGACATGTTATATGAGATGTACAACAACCTGAATATCATAAAGATCAGTGTTCGTTTGTGCATATGAACTGCATATTTACAATACTAAATATTACTCGTTATATATATATTATGTCAAATATTGGTATTATGACAACACGGTATATACATTGTATATAAAACGACTAATAGATCCTACTATCATGGCGTCAGGTCATTGGTTCATCATATCCCGTATGTTTCTTAAAATTCATTCATATTTGAGACAAATTTCTGTGCCCATTTTATAGGCGTACAGGTGGATCCGGTTTTTTGTCATTTTCATTTCTTTTGATGAAAGAATTAAGGTTTTCCACTGCACGGAGGCCACTATGTGATACTAATTTAATGCTATTTGTAAATGAATGCGGATTCCCGGTTGTTGTTTTTCCACAGTGTGACAACTGTCCACCCATCCAGACAACATCATCACATAATAAAACGTCTGTATTTTTACGATGAGTAAATATTAAACTGAACTTTGCCTTGGAACATTGTGTAAGACGGTGTAAGATTTTGTGGGCGCCATCAACATTATTATCCTCTTTGTATCCGTAAATGACATGGCATAGACTGTGTGAATTCTATGAAGACTATCCATGGACACAAGTAACGATAATTGACAACACGATACGCGACTGTATTTAGGGAGGCTAACCACTAATAATTAATAATGCCGGGTAGAGCCTACTCCTGGGCGACTCGTGTGGGCAAGGACGCTTAGGACGATGACCAAATGAGTCTCAAATTTCACCGGGGAGGGGCACTCAAGTATGATAATGTAGGCCTATACGCAGGTGTGGCCAACTTTTTTAAACACCCCCTAAAACGAGTTTTACCCTACCAGCAAATTTAGGATCAATAGGCCTAAGCTAACTTAATACACTAAAGGAAGTTTTGGATGAGAAAACGGACATTTTGATGAGAAACGGCCAAAATGGTGAGAATTTAAATTTTCTCATCTTTTGGATGAGAAACTTCCTGGTGTGTGTGTCAATCATTATTGTCTTATTAAAATCCGGGACTTTGGTTGACCTGTGCTAGACTCCAGCACATGTTAATGACGCAAAGACAGTTGTGGTAACACCATGGTCGCAGACCTGCAAAAGCTCAAAAATAGATAGTAATGAAACCAGTTTTTATTTTCCTTGCTCTAGCGAGTTCACAGAGAAGGTGTTTCTAGTACAATGCAGCGTCGGACTCTAGCTGAGAGCGTAGCCTGAGTCCAAACGGACTCCAAGAAGGGCTCTCCATACACAAATGAACAAACACAAAGGAAAGTAGTCTCCTCCGTGACCAGCTTGATTTCGATGGAGCGAAACCAAATTGGCTGCAGAGGAGACGGGTAATTTTGCCATGCAAATGAGGTGAGTGCCCTCTCAAGAATAACTACTCTCTGGTTATACTAAGATGTGTAAGACTTTCTGACACTATATTCACGGTTGTTCTAATGGCTATTCAAACTTATGACAAATTTGGCTGCTTTGCGTTGTTCAATACCATTTCACCTAGTCTTGGTACCAGCCGGTTTGTGCTCCTCCGTGACGGAGGAGCACAAACCGGCTGGTACCGAGACTACATTTCACCCTGATATGACAGTGACGTCACATCCGGGGTCACGTCAGTATAAAGCTGGTTTCCACAGAGGAGTAAGATATCTTACTCCTCTGTGCTGGTTTCATACTACCATGCCGGTTGCAATGAGCGGCGTGGCGCACGCGCATTGCAGACAAACGGACACAATCAAGACTTGTCATTGGTTGAAACGCTCTACCGCTTGCCGGGTGTTCGTGATCGCGCGCCATTATCGTGATGATCGGGGATTCCTTTTTGTGATGAAGGCACCAGCCGAAATGTCCGTTTTCAGAATGCAATGAACATAACTCTGTACTCCCCGGGGAGATGATGATTTTGCGACACTCATGGCGGGAAAGAGATATGAAACGAATTTTATTAGGCGCAGCATCACTCGCTGGAGTTCGATGGCGCTGGTGTAGGCCTACATACGCACGCGCTTAAAGGGCGCACACCACTAAATAATCGTCCCATTGAAATACGTGTAAAAACACCAGTTTTATTTATTCGTTTTGAGGCCTTTTCGGCGCTTTCTGAGAATGTTAATGATAACCAGTCGATTGCAAATCGATGGAAGTTTAACATATGTTTCAATGTATGGGTAGTCTTCCACCTCGTTTTCCCGGTAGGAGCCGCTAAACAGCGCCCTCACTGTTTTTTTTTTTCTTTCATGACTGTAAACCCGTTTCTGCCCCTTTTTTAATACGCGGACCTATTTTCTCGATAATTATAAACATGCGACTTTTTTAGTGATTCAAATTCATGCACAGGCTTTCCACTTTTATTTAAGCTATAATTCGCTACTCTTTCTGATTATTAGTCCAAAGAGCAGCCCATAATACCTCAAAAACTTTCTGAATTTTACCGGAACTCAGTAGGGTTGCACAAATGGCGCATTGATTTAGTGGTGTGCCCCCTAAAGACACCGCATAGATGCGCGAGCGAAACAGCTGTTCACAACGCGTTGACATCACTGCCACATCGGGGTGAAAAATGGTATAGGTAATAGATGACTATAAAACCTCAAACTCGCCCCTCGATAAAGGTTGGCAATTGAAGCAGGCCTCAGTTTAGCGAACTTTGTCTAGTTTAATGCGATGCGAGTGCAAGCGCCGCTCAGACTGTGAAGGTTTCTGGATACCGAATATGGGTTTAGATTAGGCCTATATCATGTCCTCTAGGCCATATAATTTATTTTTGGAAAGGAAAGTCTAATCTCGGAACCTATTCAATTGAGAAGGGACTGGATTTTGTCATAATAATATAAAAATTAATACTTAATGCCTCGCGATTTTTTTGATATCCAGCCATAGTATTTTAATTGATTAAACTGAACATAAAGCTATATCTTTACTAGCTTCATGCACTAATTTTCAAAACCCGCCCGGCCTTCTACATGTAGTGAGTACCACATTAGATTGTGTTTACAAGAAATAACAAGCGCTGCCTCCTCGAAATTTCTTATGCCATCAGCTTTGATGATTAAATATTATCTACAACTCGGCACCTGTGTTCAAGGCCTTTCTTTTATCTATTGACCTCAAAAGAAAGGATTAGAATGATCAGAATGCCGTCCCTGACCCCTTTCCACACATTAATAATGAGTCGGTAAGGGAACGTGCTACCGTTATACTTCAATGAGTACGTATGGCTACTACGCAGTTCAATGGCCTTATTGTGATCTGGCGGGAGTTTTAAAAGCACGGTCCCTGACTGCGTGGGCATATTTCCGGACAAGGAACAATAGAGACCAATTGCCTGGCAATGACGTCACATGTAATCCCAGTCTATAGTGTGATTAGAACATTATAGGCTGGTGGTCACTATAGTACGATCAGTACGAAAAGTCAAATGCGATTATTAATGTATTTTCTAACATTAAAAGAACCACTTTTTAGCGGGAATTTTTGTAAGTTACACAGCTGAAGTTGTGAAAGGGTTGAAAGACTACAATATTACGGCTTAAACAAGAATTTCTTTGTTTAATCGTTATTCCTATAGACTCATCCCTTAACACCCACATTTGGATCATGCTCCAGTTCTTTGAGCCTCAAACACTGACACAAGCGCCACACACCCGGTAACCCTACCAAAATTTCAGTTGAGTGCCCCCCCGCCGGCTGAATGTTTTTTTTTGTATCTATAGCTATAACACGAATTTATTTAGGGATCGTTCACTTGTTAGGGGGACCTGATGCAAAATGGGGACCCTTAAAAGTTTTGACACTCCTAAGGGGGGGAGGCTCTGAAAAATTTACCACCCTTTTCTATGGGGTTGACCCACAATCTTCATGTCAACAAGGGGCGCCCTAAAAAGTGAGATCTGAAAAAGGGGAGGGGCCGATCAATTTTCGTGATGAAATTCTTTTGCATTAGGCCCCCCTAACAGTAACAAGTCTTTGTGAACGGTCCCTTCGTGTGGTCTTCTTACCATTTCCAGTAGGCCTGCCTATTATATCTGATGATGCCGATAAGATCAGATTGTTGATGTATAATATACCGGTAATAAGGTTGAGGCTACGAGTCTGAAAATAAAAAGAAGAGATTTAAAATGTATTCTTCACAAATTGAATATTATAAGTAATGAAAATATGTTAAAATGATGCAAATTAATGCAAAATGATACTGTTCTTTGAGCATTATTAAAATACATAGTTTCAGCATTATTTTCCTTGAATAAAACAATTTTATCTTGATTCTTGATGACTAATTTTAGTTAGTCGAAAATTATTTCAAATGAACGTTGTGTATTAAAAAAAGTTCATTAACACATATCCAGTACTACTGTAGGCATAAATACTGGGCCTATCCTGTAGCATATTCTCCTATCTTGTCTACCAGTACCAATTTACATGCATGCAACAAGTTGACACTTCCGGGCATCATCGTGCAAACTATACTGTGAGGCCTACAATAATACAATTCTCTGACTTGACATTCCGGGGTAGCCATTTAATAGTCTTTGATATTTACACAACATTTTCACAGTTCATGCCACAGTGGATAACTAGTGATATACCAAATAACTTGCATGGTAACCCAACAGTGGGCACGACGAAGCATGAATTGTTAAACCGTGGTTTTAAACTTTATATAACTCTTATCTGAAAGACCTTGGTGCTGCATTAGAGGATGTACGATAAAATATTCCATGCCTATACCAACTATTCAAATGATTATGTTGGTAAGCATTTCCTTGTCATGCACACTCATATAGTTATACAATTTTGCAACAATATGAATAAAAAATACACAACAGAAAACTGGCTATTTATTTCAATGCATTAACTTACCGTGCCTTATAGCATAAACCACCGCAGAGCGAAACAAAATAATCGTGACCCACCTGAAAGACACAGTTCAACGTTCAGGTCAATCTAGACAAGAATTGTTTTGTGAACAAATATTGAAACACAATGAATACAGGGTGGTTCAAAATGGATGGGATAGGATTTCTTCAGAACACGCTAGCAAGTATACATGTACAAAATCTAAAGTGAATACCGTTTTAGCTCTTTTTGAGACCCCCTCCCCCCAAAAAAAAACACCACCCGCAGGGTGTGCCTGGCCCTATTGCCATCCTTACCTGCAATAACAACTTTTTTTTTTATTATTCAAATCTGTCGGACTGAAACATATGTGTAAATCCGGGTGTAAATCATTACTCAAGGGTCTAATCAGTCTAAGTTACTAAACTAGGCAAACATTTTAAGCAAATATTTTTGGCAAATTTTAACCAATTACATTTTGTCAAATATTAAAGCCCCGCCCCGCCAGAGCAGTTCTTCTGGGGTGAACCAAATTCAGGGAGTAAAATGTTGTCAAACAAATGACCCTGGCCTATATAGTATAGGCATTAGCTATAAAGTCGCTTGTCAATTGTCACTGATTAATTTGATAACCAGGCAGGTTTGATTCACCTTAGATGAACTGCTCTGGCGGGGCTTTAAACCCAACGTTGGAAATTGCTACTTCAATACTGAATTACAAATACAACGTGCAAATTCGAAAGCGTGTGTTTTTTTCAACTAAAGTCATTGTTACTTTGCAATTCATAATGTCCTTGATCAATTCAATGTGGTTTTAACCATGTATTTAAGGCCCATTCAGCATGTTCAGTGCTCCCATCGAAATCGAAAGCGTATAAACATAGCTAAAAAATTGAAATTGTGTATAAATTGCTTAAAAGTAAAGGATTAAGTCATTAATAATTGTCAATATATAGGAAGTTTGAAATGAAAAATTGCCAGAAAACATGGAAAACAGCAACCTACAGTTAAGCCCATTCAAATACACATCTAATTTCTCCAATAGGAGACACGCAGGATAACTCTAAGCGGAACATTTTATACATTATATTATATTGTATCTTTAAAAGTAATGATGATAAAGTATGAACTTTTACATTTTAAAAAATGAGCAGTTTGTGAGAAAATTGCCAAATTGGATTTTCCAAGCCATACAAAACACTATAATATGTATATAAATTATATAATCATATAGGCAATTTTAAGGGTCTATTTGATGTATATAGGCCTACTACTACTACTACTAGTATCTCTATGAGAAAACGAACAAGTGCAGAATTCGCTCTTTATCACCAAAATGACCAACCCGTGTCATCGATTTGCAGTTTTATCTATAATTTGTTGGTGATAAACATGATAAAGGTCGCAGTATAATTAGTATGCAATATACATGTACATATATCACAATTTAAGAATCAGCAAATTTTACTTTTGATATCTGGTTTGGTGCACTCGGGCCACGGTAAATTCCGAACGGCGTACCGAAATTGATTGTCCCATCCCCTTATAAAAAAGTCAGGCATGCCAAAACTTGGTCCACTTCTTGTCGGCCTGGAAAATCCTTGCCCCCCCCC